>NW_006921615.1:1574617-1578238 GCF_000298275.1 Orycteropus afer afer
CTTATCTGGAAATGTCCTAATTTCACCATCATATTTGAGGTACAATTTTGTTGGGTATATAATTCTTGGTTGGAAATTTTTTCTTTCAGCATTTTATATATACCATCCCATTGTCTTCTTGCCTGCATGATTGCTGTTGAGCAATCTGAACTTATCTTATGGTTGCCCTTTGTAGGTAACTTTTCATTTTTCCCCTGCTGCTTTCTTTCTTTGTTTTTGGTTTTGGTGAGTTTGATGATGATATGTCTTGGTGATTTTCTTTTGGGGTCTATCTTGTTTGGGTTTTATAGACTTCTTCAATGGATATATTTTCATCTTTCATCACACCAAGGAAATTCTCTTCCCACAAATCTTTGACAATTTTCTCTGTGCTTTTATTTGTCTCTTCCTGTTCTGGAATTCCCATTACACATAGCTTATTTCTTTTGACTGTGTCCCACAAGATCCTAAGGATTTCTTCACTGTGCTTTGATCTTTTTTCTGATTGATCTCTTTCCAAAGAAATATTGAGATATTTGTCTTAGATTTCACTACTAATTCTGTCTTCCATTGATTCAATTCTACTTCTTTGCCCTTTCAAAGTGTTATCTATTTCTGAAAATTTAGTATTTATCTTCTGGATTTCTATGTGTAGATTTTTTTAATCATTTCTAAATTTTTATATATTTTGCCATTTTGTTCTTGAATTTTCTTCTGAAATCATTGTAGGGTTTTCCTAAACAAAACATTGTCTGTGTTTTCCTTAATTTTGTCTGCATTTTCCTTGATCTGTCTCTCAATCCGTTGAAGATACCTAAATATAATTGTTTTGAATTCCTTATCAGAGAGTTCCAATGTTGCTTCTCCCTCAGGGATGTGTTCTGGGTCTGTATCCTGCTCCCTTGTTTCTCTTGCTTCTTTGTGTGGACTGTGATGGTCTGTTGTCTCCGAGATGTTGTGATGTTTTTGTGTTTGTATTTAATTGGTGATTTTATGTTGGAGTGACTTGTGTACAATTCTTGTTTTGTTCAGATGTTATCTACCTAAGCAGGGTACTGTGCTCCTCTATTCACTAGTTGGCAGCACTTATACACTCACCACCTTTCTCCTTTCCCATTGTCAGCCTCCCACATGTCCCTGCTGTCCTTGGCAAATGGAGCCTATTCTTAGGTCCCTGGAATCTGAATGATAATGGTATCACTTCAAATATCCAAAATGGCCACGACTTGTAAATAATCAAAATGGCTGTGCCCTCCAGACAGCCAAAAGTCAACAGCTCAGGTTGTCTCCCTCCTTGCTCTTTCCCTTTCTAGTCATAGGACACCAGGCCAGTTGTCCCTGCAGCCCTTGGTGACCAGGGATGATCTTTAGGTCAATTCTCAGGTCCCAAAACCACTTTGAAATATTCAGGCTGTTGGTGCTGTTAGACTAGCTGACATTTGCAGCTCTGTCCATCTCAGTATTCACTGTTTTCATTCAGGTTTTTCCATTAGTTGGTGCTTAATTCACCTCTATATATTTCCTTTCAAAGCTCAGGGCTCCAGGATTATCTTCTGTATCTCTGTCAACTGGTTTCTCTTTTCTTTGTTGAAGAAGTTCTGTGTAGCTTGTCTCCCTAATCCACCATCTTACCGGAAGTCCTATATTTTCTTTCTAATTAACAACTTATTGTAAACTTTGTCAGTATCATCTAGTTGTATATTTCAAATACTTTTAACGCAACTAATTAATTTAAGGGCAATTTTTATATCTTGAAGTGAAGAGGGTCTTATATCCCTAGACTATTGTTTAATCCTCAATTATAGAGCACATACATGGACTGGGCTTCATAGCTATCCCGCCCCCCTCCTAATTAGAATTCTATGTTGTTGTTTCCAATGTTCTATCATTGCATTATCTTCATTGCAACTGGCCTTCTGCGTTTATCAACTGGTTCATTTCTTAGAGTCTCTCTAGTTTCTCTACCCATCCCAGGCACTTCCCTCCTCTCAAATCGATGGTAGTGAGTTGTTTTTGTACATATGTAATGCATGCATAGGAAACTAATACATGAGGAGGTTGCAAAAAATCATGTAATGAATACATTATTTGTGTAAAAATAAGGTATTGACCTTGATAGCATCACCATGAATAACTGTTCTTGACCTTAAAGGGAAATCAACTCCAAGGTTGATTTTTGTACATTTACTAGTCTAAGAGATTTGAGAGTCTTTGAGAAGATCCATAGGCTCTTCCAAGCCCAAGGCTGGCTTGGAAATTTTCCTAACAAGATTCTTCAATTTTGAAGCCCTTGAGGAAGAAAAAGGAGTCTAGAACGACTGATTTCTTCAGGCAAGTTCATATCTTGGTGAGAAAAGAAGCTTGCAGAATAGGCATATGAACTTGTTAAGGATTGAATTATGTCCCTCAAAGTTATGTTGACATCTAATCACTGTACTTGTGAATGTGAATCTATTTGAAAATAGGACTTTGAAATAGACTGGGTTCTAACCATAATCATTTCTGAAATGTGTCTTAGACAGACATGAAGAAACACATGTAGTGGAAAAACACCATTGAGGCTTGAATGCCAAGAAATACCCAAGGCTACAGAAATTTACATAAACAGGAAATGATCTTCCCTTGGAGCCAACAGAGAGTGTCTAGCTCTACTGATATCCTTAATGTGGACTCCTAATCTCCAAAACTGTGAGATAACACACTCCTATTCTTTAAAGCCAACCACTTGTAATATATTTGTTATAGCAGTCCTAAGAAACTAAGACTTTAGGAAAACTCTCTTTTACATGATGTGTCTGGAATAACTGAAATGGGCAGCCATGGGTAGTGGACTGCCTTTGACCTGCAAGTTCCATGAGCTCTAAGTGGCAAACAGGGATTGGATGTCACCATTAACTTGTGCTATTTTCTCTAATCTTTTCTACTAATCTTCCTTGTCTCTAAAGGACCAAGGGTCTGATTTTAGGGGAAAAAATCCTACACGTTATGCATGTTGAAATAACTTTAAACCTAGAAGTATATACTATAACTGGGCCCACTTGTCTTTATCTCACATTCTGACATTTTAAACTATGCTTATCATCTAGGACATGATCAATTGAAGGGAAATCATTTAGCTTATTCTGAGTGACCTTATAGATATTTGAGTGCAGAACTTTTTGCTATAGTTAGACCATAATTTTTTTTAGGGCAGGGACCTGAATATCTACAATATCTACAATATCATCATTCTATTGACACATCACTTGACATATGACTGGTACATTGTAGGTACAGCTTAAACAATGGGAAGAATTTCAGTAATTCTTGCTGGATACATAGCACTGGAGGATCCAAGATTTCAACTGTCCCTCAAAGATTAATGACCCATAGATATCCATGTTGCTTTAAGCAAGGAAACCTCTTCCTTCCACATGAAATCTTAAGCATTCCTCTGGACTCCTACCCAGCGAACAGAGGGACAGGGATGCTCCAGGAACTGAAGACTGTCACCTACTTTCCCTTCCCAGTCACTGGATTTAACCTATTTGCGGTGTAGTAAATTACTTAGTGTGGCTTTTCTACCCATAAGTCTTTGTAAACTCTAAGGTGGGAATTGCTATTAGCTACGGAGGAGATCCTGATTTTAAAGTCGCCCACCTG
>NW_006921615.1:1578643-1595492 GCF_000298275.1 Orycteropus afer afer
ACCCAGGAGAGAGGTGGTGGGTGCTTTGGGAGGAACGATTGGTGAAAGGGCTGGAGGGAGGCAGCATGTTTGGTCTTGCAGTAATAGGCCTTGGGTTACTGCTGGTAATCCTGCCTTCCCCTTGTAGGGTTAGAGGAGGTCAGAACATGTGGCCTCCTTGCCGTTTTTGCACTATTTTAGGGAATACATAATATAAGTGATATTTTTGCTCTGAATTTAGTAATGGAATATCTACTGATGTACTTTGCTAGTTGGGTGTTGTTTGTGGGAAAGAGAGGTTTTAAGAGTTGAGGTGGGAGAGGTGTGTAGAGATGAAGGAAAGAAATGATGAAGGGAAGAAGGAGGGAAGAAGGAAGGAAAAAGGGATATTGAACATTATATATGTAAATATAAGCTTATGTGTATCCGTCAGTAGCAGTGTGGTCAAATGATATCTCCAACCACTTTTATAATTTTTGTCTAGGTTTCTGTTATCCAATTTGTGAAGGGAATGGGAGAAGACTTAAAATAATAGTGACTCCAATGTATACTCTTTATTGAGATTCTTCATTGCTTTGATAGAAAATTGCAAAAAAAAATCTCTCTTTTTCAGTGTGAATTTAAAAGCTTAAGTGTACTCTGCTTTTTGAAATTTGTGCACATTTATTCATAAAAAAACAGAATGCGTCATCACTTAAAAAAAGAATCCTCCTTTTGGGTAATAGCTGTATTTTTATAAAAATACTTGTGAAGATTTTGAAAATATTTGAGTTTTAATGCAAAGAACCAATTCTCAGGAGTTGGGTTTCTAGTTGTAATGAAAGAAAGACTTTGGTATTCTCAGTTGTTGTTGTTGTTGTTATGTGCTGTCGAGTCGGCCCCGACTCATAGAGACCCCTCCTTGGGTTTCCAAGGCAGTATCACTACGGAAGTAGATTGCCCCATCTTCCTTCCAAGGAGTGGCTGATAGGTTTGAACTGCCAGCCTTCTTGTTAGCAGTCAAGTACCTTAGGCACTACTCAGAGGGTCTTGTATTAATATCCTGAAAGACAGAAAACCTCATCATAAGCTAATCTGTGTACTTCTAGCCCCAGTGGAGTTGCTGTGGATATTGATGTTTTTGAGTAACAAATAAGTATGTGGGACTTATATGATATATCAAACACAGTACTTAAGCTTACAATCTACCTGCAGTAGGAATTTGCCTCCAAATGTTTTGATTGATTTTGGTTTAGTAGCAAAAGTATGTGAAAACTGTGCTTTATTGAATTGCAGCAAACATCACAGGCAAACTCATGTAGGTTTCCACCCCCCTGCAAACTCACTTCAGGTATGTCTGTGAGTCCCCACAAGGTGTTCAAGTACTCATAACAAGATGGTCAATGACCACAGAGACTGCTGATGACTGCTGTTTTCTGCTGCTAGGTATTGCACCTACCATCTACTTTGTTTTAGTAGTTTCTTAGTGGTATTTACCTCAGTTATGAATCTAGCTTGATAAATATTAAAATGTAAAAATCTATTTTTATTCATAAACCAGTAGCAGTTGTTGTTGAGTTGACATTGATACATGGCCACTCCACGTACTCAGAGTAGAGCTGTGCTCCATAGCGTTTTCAATGAGTAATTTTTTTGTAATTAGATCACCAGGCCTTTCTTCTGAGGTGCTCTGGGTATACTTTAACCTCTAATCTTTTAGTTAATAGTGAAGCATGTTAACTCTGTGCATCACCTAGTGAAGAAAACAAAGTTTTAAATGAGCTACCCAATGTTGAATCCTTGACATTGGGTTTCCTCACTTGTGTCATTTTTTGGCTACAGGCATATTTCCTACTAAAACCAAACTCACTGCCATGGAATTGATTCCGACTCATAATAACCCCTCTTTGAGTTTCTGAGGCGGCATCTCTAGGGAAGTAGATTGCACAGTCTTCCTTCCAAGGAGTGGCTGGTGGGTTTGAACCTCCAGCCTTCTGGTTAGCAGTTAAATGCCTTGGGCACTATGCTTCCAGAGCTCCTGCATATCTCCTAGTTGCATGTTAAACTGCACTCTTTGAGCTCATGCAGATGATGAGTAAGCTGCTCTCTTTCGTACTGCAAAGAAAACCCCCTTATCAATATTTCTAAGTCTTACCTGCCCAGATCAAGTTTATGAGACACTTATCCCCCTTAATCTCTTAGTTTTAATAAATTAAAATCCCTCCTAGTCATTTTTCTTTCTGTTGATTTTTAATTCTCTACTAAGTGTCCCTTTCCTAAGCAGGCTGCTTACTATACACCTGTTTATTTGCTTCATTGAGATTGTGTGCTTATTGTTCCACCAATCAAAATGAAGCTGTCATTAAATTAGCAATTTAAAATGCATATTTCCATCAACCTCCTTCTGATAACATGTGGTCTTCAATGGAAAGTATTATTCATGACAGGTACACATAAAAGAGCAGATTTAAGTTTGGAAATTAAGCTATAGATACCGAGTTTATATTGCAAATGGATTACATTTTAAAGACCACTTGTGTTTAGTTATTTGGAACTTGATTTTTTTTTTTTTAATAGTGGCTAATTATACAACAAGGAACATGTGGTGCAGTAGTTAAGAGCTTGGCTGCTAACTGAAAGGTCAGAGATATAAACCTATCAGCTGCTCTGGGGGAGAACATTTTCTCTATTGTCCTATTTAATGCATGTTTTTGTTGTTGTTATGTGTCATCAAGTCGAACCCAACTCATAGTGACCCCTCCTTGGGTTTCCAAAGTAGTATCACTACAGAGTAGATTGCCCAACCTTCCTTCCGGGGAGTGGCTGATGGGTTTGAACCGTCAGCCTTCTGGTTAGCAGTTAAGTGCCCTAGGCACTACACTACCAGAGCTCCAGAGTTCTCTCATTTAGATATATGGTTGAAATTTATTTGATTTTTTAGATAGTTTCTAGAAAAATGATTCTTTTTTGATGCATTCTGATTTTTTCTCTTTATTTATTTGTTTGTTGTTGTAGAGAATATATACAGCAAAACGTATGCCAATTCAACAGTTTCTACACATACAATTCAGTGACGCTGATTCGTTCTTCAAGTTTTGCAACCATTCTCACTCTCCCTTTCTGAATTGTTCCTCCCATATTATCATAAACTCACTGCTCCCTAAAGTTCCTATCTCATCTTTCAAGTTGCTGTTATCACTTTGATCCCACATAAATAGTTCTTATAAAAAGCTAATTCTCAAAGCTAACTTTTTTTTTTTTTTTTTAAACTAGTTAAGCTAGACTGTTGGTTTTAAGAAGACTTCAGGGGATATTCTTGGTTCCTGGTTCAAAGATTAGTTCAGGGGTTCATCCCACCTCCATTGCTCCTGAAAGTCTGGACTTCATGAGAATTTGAATTTCTGTTCTGCACTTCTCCCCTTTTGATCAGGATTCCTCTATAGAATCTTTGATCAAAATGTTCAGTAAAGGTAGTTGGACATCATCCAGTACTTCTGATCTCATGGCAAAGAGGCAGTTGTTCATGGAAGCAATTAACCATGCATTCCATATCCTCCTCCTATTACCTTTTAAAATTTTTCCTCTGTTGCTCTAGGCAAATAGAAACCAATTGTGCCTTGGATGGCTGTTTGTAAGCTTTTAAGACATCAAGAACTATGCAATGAATTAAGAGGTAAAACAGAAGCGCTAAATACATTATTGGGCTAGTTAACTGGGATAGGACAATGATTCTTAATAAATGCTAAGTAAAAATTTTGATAAAACCTTACATCTGCAGGTGATGTAGTTGTTGAGTACCTACTCAACAGCCATCCTTCCAATTTTCCTTGTTGCTAGAATTGCTTTTTTTTTTTTTTTTTTAAGGGCTTGGATCGGATTCAGGGAAGATAGATTTATTTCCAGGAGAAAATTATTACTGGCTTAAACCTGTATTGGTAATTTAATTCCTCTTTGCCAGTGATTGATTTAGGGGTGGCATGTGATCTAGTTCTAGGCAATGAAGGATAATGGAGAAACAGTTGGGATTTATGAGAGTGATCTTCCTCTTACCAAAAAGTGAGGCTGGGAAATTCTTTTTCCTTCTTGCTTTTGGACCTCCTCCTGTAAGAATGTGATGCTTGGAGCTGCTGAAATCATCTTGTGACCATGAGGAGAAAACCAAGGGGATTACAAAGAAACCCATTCAGAAACTTCTCTGAGCTGCTGAGAACTTCTACCCTAGGAACTCCTATTTCCGAATTTCTTGTTACTGAAGATAATACACTGACATTGTTTAAGCCATTTCCCGTCTAGATTCTATAACTTGCACCCCCTAAAAATTCAAGCTGTTACAGGAAAGCATTCAAACACATTTTTTAGTACAAACAATAATGTCATCTAGAACATGGCTCCTATGAGCAAGTGCATTCCAAAATCCTTCATGGAAAGTTCTAATTGCATTCCCCTTAGAAATACTGTAACATTTCTGCTTGTTCACTTGTCCATATTTCCCTATAGATTTCTAACTTCATGAGGAAGTTGCTTCTTACCTTGATAGGATCGGAAGTTCTCAGAATTTGGAATACAGCAAAAATCTGAATGTCATCCAGACACTTTTAGAATCACTTAACATTTTCTTAGGTGAAAAGATAATCTCAGATTTCTTTGTATTAATATGTGTTCCAGTGGGGTTCCTTAATAAGCAGCCTGAAAGAAGAAATCTAGAAATTAACAATAACTCTTTCTAAGCCATGCTTTTTGTACTATATGAGAACATCCAATGTTTGTGATGGAGAAGTCATCCTCTGGATATCTCCATCATTCATCATTTTTATTAAAGAACTTAGTGCTTCAAAGAGTTACATGCCAAATTGATTTAGGAAGTGGAAAAATTTGATCACTAAAACTGAAGTCTTCACTGGCATCTCTTTAGCCTACTATTAATTTTCTCCTTTAATACTTAAGTGCAGCAACTCTTACACATTGGTTCAATTATTTATTCCCCTTTTCTATTCAATGTAATGATCCTCTCACTCTATTAGGTTTTATGCTTTCCAATATACTCTTATAGAACTCCCAGTTTCCCTATTTCTTGAATCTCTGGATGATCTCATCACACTGTCCACCTAGAGTCACACCCACTCTTCTCATCAAACTTCCAAGTTAGTTTCAGAATAAAGAAGAGTTGGCACAGATTGTTAAGGGGGCACATATTCTAGGCAAGCTCATTTACTTTGGGAGTCATCTTGAATGTAGCTTACTTTCTTTGCTTCCTATTGGTAGAAATTAATGAACTGAATTCCACAGACCACTAAACAATGGTTGATCTCAAGCTTCCTTCTGTAGCTAGAAAGAGGAAAATGATGGGATTACCAATCTTGAGGACTTTAGTTCTAGTTTTTTGAACTGTGTGATCATAGGTAAATTATTGACCATTATGTCTCAGTTTCCTCAGGTATACTTATGGGCCTGTTCTTTCTGTGGTTCCTTGTACCAATTGCTTCATTCATAATAAAATTAAGTTTATTATTTTCTCTGTGACTAAACATAGTTAAGATCTATTGCATCCAAAAAGTTTCTGAGGTTTTGGGCATAGTTTAAGTTTCATGGTCACATATCCCCTAATTTTCCTATGCATGCATCATGCTATGTCTATGGCATAGCTCCTTCCCAAACTCTTCCCCAGAATTGTCCCCAGAGTGGAACTAGTATAAATAATGTGATACTTTGCCTTTACACATCTTCACTTATTTGCATTATGCCTTACTTCTTATAATGTTATGATTATGCTCTGGAGCTCATTCCAGAATAATGAAGCATGCATACTTACTCTTTACAAAGAACTCAACTCCATTGATCAGAGTTCGATTGTGATCTTGACTTCCTTCATTTTTGTGATCACAAGCATGAAAGCTATTCTAGGTTTTGTTCTCTCTCTCCTTATTGTGTCCTTATTTCTCCTTGAGGTCTCATTGACTTGTATGATTTTTTAAAATAAATTAAACATAATTCATTGTATTTCTAACTTACCTTTCCTGTTTTCAATGCTATAGATACCATTTCTGATAAAAATCACTCTCTCTAAGTCACTTGATTGCTAAACAGAAGGCTGGAGGTTCAAACCCACCAGCCACTCCTCGGAAGGAAGATGGGGCACTCGACTTCCGTAGTGATACTGCTTTGGAAACCCAAGGAGGGGTCACTATGAGTTGGGTCTGACTCAGTGGCACATAACAACAACAACAGCAACAACATAGGAACAATGGTGTTTTCCTTATGTGTCCTAGTATCTTAATAAAGATTAGCGATAACAACAACAAAAGTGTTGCCTTCAAGTCAATTCCAACTCATGGTGACCACATGTGTGTCAAAGTACAACTGGGCTCCATAGGGTTTTCAATGGCTGATTTTTCAGAAGTAGGCTGTGAAACCTTTCTTTTGAGGTTTTTCTGGATGGACTCAAATGAAGAGCATGTCTAATAGTCTCCATGTTTTCTATGAAGTTGGCAGCAAGATCATCTTCTGAGGCTAATGACTTAGAATAGGGAAAGGTACTTGAGAAGGATGCCAGTTTGGAATGGTGGCTGATAGAGGTGGGGGAAGAAGATGACCAAGGACCAATAAAAGGTATATTAGAAGAAACTTGCTACATTTGAAAACAGGAATGTCTAGTTGAACCAATCTACATCATTGCAAATTTCTCTTCAACAATTCTTAGCTGTCTGAATGCAGTAAAAAAAAAAAGTAGATTTAGAGTTTCAATTTTGCTGAGAAAATGAGAAAAGAAAAGTATGTAAAGAATCAGAATACTGGTGAGGGTGTTGCTCAGATGATCAATTGTGGGTTGCAGATTGAGGGAGAAAAAGGGCTCATAAGTGAGAAGAAAATAGATGGAGATAAAAGTGCTGAAATTAGAAAGTTATTCAGTACTTAATAAGTGACATAAATGCAAGGAAAAAAATATGATAAATCAGAATATTCACTCATCAACTCAGTAACATTCAGCAATAACTGCTTGAGTTTAGAGAAGGAAGGGAATTATGGGTGAGAGTACTCAAAGAACTCTTATTACTAGGGTAAGGATTTTATAAGAAGATTTATATTTGGGAAAAAAGATAGGGAATAGAGTAGTCTGGTAGTGGTAGAGGGTTCACGCAGAAGGGTGGTGAAGGAGAAGGTTGGAGAAGTAAAATGAAGCTAGGACTTCAAGGTTCTCAGAGAAATCACTTAAGGAATTAGGACTATTCCACAGGCCATGGCAAACTACTGAGGTTTTTCAAGCAGTGAAAAGTATCCAAAGACTTACTATTTTTAAGAACACACATTGGTAAGGGTGAAGAATGAATTAAAGGGAGACCAGCTATAGAAAAAGAGACTAGATGCAATATTTTTTCATCTGATAAGAGTTTGAACCAGGAGATGACAATAGTGGAGAAAAGAGACAGATGAAAGAAGCCTCATGAAGGTAAAATGTGCTAACTGATTAAAGTTAGGAGTAAGGGGAAGCCTAAGGTTTCAGACCATCCTATTTAGAAAAATACACATGAATTTATCAAAATTAAATACAAAAGAGGATCAAATTTTAAATGGGGAAATGGAAGAATGTCATATTAGCTATGCAAATAATTATTTCCAAATCTATTCAGAAGAAAGCAAAATCATCATCATCATCATCATCATCATCATCATCATCTACCTATTATTGTCAAGTCAATTCCAACTCATGGTAGCTGATGTGTTACAGATTAGAAGTACTCTATAGGGTTTTCTTGGCTGTAATCTTTACAGAAGCAGATTGCCAGGCCTTTCTTCCATGGTGCTGCTGGGTAGGTTTGAAGCATCACATAAGAAAAGTAAAACAGTGGTTTAAAAAAGATACTTGTAAGCATTACTAATAGCCAACAATATGAAACAAGGGTTATACAAAGTACTTTACATTCTACTTTATTGTATATTGTTTTCAATTGTAGCAACAACAATAATATTCTCATTTTTGAAGAGCATTGGAATAATTAAGTACTTGTCCAAGGTCACACAGCTAATATACAGCAGAGCATGAAATAAAATCCAAGACTCTTCTGACTCTGAAAGTCCTGGTTCTTAACCCAGTACAAACAAAACAAAAACCTGGCTTAGATAATCAACTACTGATGTTGATAAAAGGAGAATCTAAATCTTAATGATAGTAGGTCACAGCTAATACATAATAATATTATCTATGGAAAATGTATAAAGCTGTGGTCTCAGTGCTATTACATATATCATCACTTCTAATCTTTATTAGGAGTCCTTGAGTGGCACAAATGGTTAGCATGTTCAGGTGCTTACTGAAAGTTTATATTGACAAAAAATTAACCATTGAAAGCCCCACAAAACATATTGCTACTCTGACACACATGGGTTACTGTTAGTGGGAATTGACTCAATAGCATATCCATCCTAATACAAATATACGATACACTCTCTCCAATGGTTACCTACTTTTCTCTAACCTCGGGTATCAGGTGTCCCTATTCTGGTTAAGGCCAGTTACTTCACCTGGGCTCTTCGTCTGATCCCAACCTATCTATTCTAGGACTTGATTTTATTATATATTCCCTTCCTGTCCTAACTTTCCTATATGAACCTCTGTGCTGGTTCCTTCCTCATAATCTGTAAGAATGCTGAAGATATTCCTCAAGCTTAAACACTCAAATTTTCCTAATCCTGTATTCCCTCCTCCCTTTGTTAACTTTTCAAAACTCACTGTTTTCATAACCTCCATTCTCATTCATTCCTAATTTGCTGATTTGGCTTCTACAACCAACTATTAACTAAAACCACTGTCACTAAGGTATCCAGAAATTTCTATTTTCAAAATAGATCACCCAATTTAAAGTCTTCTCTTGCCAGATCTCATTGTTGCATTTGATTTCTTTTATGTTTCAGCTTTATGCATTTCTTCCATTGTAGACTTTATCTTGCTAAGTGCTTGAATAATAATAATAATAATAATGAATCACCATTTATTAAGTACTTCCTGTAAGAGTAAGGAGCTCTAGTGGCACTGTGGTTAAAGCATTACATTGCTAACCAAAAAGTTGGTGGTTCAAACCTACCAGCCTCTCTGTAGGAGAAAAATGAGGCAGTTTGCTCCTATAAAGATTTACAGCCTTGGAAACCCTATGGGACAGTTCTACTCTGTCCTGTAGGGTTGCTATGAGTCAGAATCAACTCTATGGCAGTGAGCTTATAAGAGCTAATTACTCAATATATATTCCTTACAGTTATTTTGAAAGGTAGGTATTACTAGTCTCATTTTACATAAAAAACGGAGGCTCACAGAAGTTGAATAATTTGCTTAAAACTAAACCAAACTCACAGCTATCCAGTCAATTCTCACAGTGACCCCCATAGGGTTTCCAAGGCTGTAAATCTTTATGGAAGTAGATTGTCTCAGCTTCCTTCCACAGAGCTGCTGCTGGGTTTGAGCTGCTGCTGAGTTTGAACTGCTGACCTTCTGGTTAGCAGACAAATGCCTTACCCCCTACTAGTAGAGCCAGTATTGGCACCTAGGTCTATGCACTTCCAACGCCCACTTCCTCCTACACTCATGCAAGATACGGTTCATGAGCTACTGATTCCAAAACACCAGCATGACCACCTTGGGTTAGAGGCTTCTCTTCATGCTCCTATTATGTCTTGCACATTTCTCTATCATTTCACCAGACACATTGTCTTCTAATTAGCTGCTATGTCTTCTTTTTTCAGACAGTGTTCTCATTGGGGTACAGTAAATGCCTTAGTCATTATCTGGTTCAGTGCTGGAATAAAGTACATTTCCAAATGCTTTTTGATGACAGACAATTGTCTTTGTTATCTAGTGCTGCTGTAACAGAAATGCCACAAGGGCATGGCTTTAATGAGCATAAAGTTATTTTCTCACAGTTTAGGAGGAAGTTTGAAATCAAGGTACCATCTCTAGGGGAAAGCTTTCTCTCTCTGTCAGCTCTGGAGGAAAGTCCCTTTATCTTTGAGCTTCTGCTCTCCGGAGATCTTCACATCACTTCGTATCTCTCTTCCTTGCGTCTACCCATCCCCTGCCCCTGCTTACCTAATATTCCCTTTTTATCTCTTAAGAAATAAGAGCTCAAACACGCCCCACACTAGATCCTGGGTAGAGTGGGAAAACAATGTGAAACAAAACTCAAAAAAAAAAAAAAAAAAAAAAGAAAGAAAAGACCAGGTTTACTGGTCTGATAGAGCCTGTTAAGACCCCCGGGGCTATGGCCCTTAGTTATCCTTCAGGTCTGGAACTGAACTCACTCCTGTGACTTGTAGTCAAATAATAGACAGGCATATGGAGTGAACATTTACAGCAGGTAGATACACTCCTTGAAGCGATCAATTGTGGGAGAACAGAAGGGTAGTGTTTGCACAGGTAGATAGTTTGGTGGTGGGGGTGGAGGCAAGAGTGCATGAAACTGCTTTTCTACTCTTTCCTCCTATTCCTCTCAAAGCATTCCCTTGTCTGTGTCTCCTAGACAGAGATGACTAATTCTGCACTTTGGGGCATATCTCGTCTTTTCCATCATTGATGAAATACTCTACCTTTCTCCTTCATCTCTATTACAAAAGAGTCACAACAGCAAACATTCCAGGTCTGGCAATCTGCTAGTGGACTTGTAGATTTTGCCAAGCTCTGTGATTCCTCATAGCCTAGGAGCTCCTATGTCTTGCACCTAGTGCTCTGGAGAACTATGGAAATGGGTAAAAAGCCAGGCCTCACAGCAGGCAAGGTCAGCCAGGCTGCACGGATGATGAGTTAACTTAGTGACTTTTTTTTCCTGCAGACACCGCCCTTTATGCCTGTGGATCTTCTCCACAGACAGCTCCCATCAGCTATGGCCAGAGCCAAATGTGGCTGAATAGTCATATCCATAAATGGCTGGTCTCTATGGGCCAGGAATTCTTTCTTGGGTTGGAATTGAAAATTTGAACACTGTCTCATCACCGGTAGGACATTTTTAAATTCATTCACTTCAATTTTTTTGATCAATGTGGTGCTGAATGTCCTATTTTAGGACAGAAACCAAAGTGAATTGCTTCCCTATAAATTATGCTAAGCAGGAATAAAACAGCAATGAGTTTTAAGGTAAACAGATAAAACAATGATGACTGATGATGTAATTCCATTTTCAGAGCATGATATACTCCTTGGTCCAAAAGATTGTCTTTTTTAGAAGTCAGGCATGTAAAAAAATCTCCTCAAGGCAGCAGCTTGGTCCCTGCTACACCACACAGCACGTAATATGGGTTATATCGCTAGACACATGGGAGGTGCTAGGCTGGAAGAGGCCTTGCCTCTGAGCTGACTCTGGACAGCCCTTACTTATCTGTTGTGCAAACCTGCTTGGAACAGTTATAGCTGCTTGTATTAGGATAACTGCAAGCACATTTGCACAGAAATGCGAATGAAACAGAATGTTTCCCTCATAAATTCACCCTCATTTCATCAGGAGAAAAACACAGGGCAAGACTAGGAAATGTGGGTCAAGTTCCTCTAAGTGGAACACAGTCACAGCTGTGATGCTCAGGGAAATGGAGCAGAGGACGGGTCAGGGTGCAGCCTCTGGCCATGGTAGCCAGATTTGCGGTAACAGATTGTAGTCCAAGCTTTCCTGTGGACCAGGTCCTAAAGAGCTGCATTGCTGATGTTTTGGATTTGAACAATATGATAAAGGTTTAAAGAACCTACATCTTCTAATGGAGTTTTACAATAGTTTTTTCATGGCCTGGGTTATTTAGATTTGGAGGAGTACCTTTTTTTCCCCCCTCCAATTTTATTCTTGATGGTTTCCTCTGTACATTTTATTCCCAAATAATCCATTGCCATTGAGTTGACTCTGACTGATAGTGACCCTATAGGACAGAGTAGAACTGTCCCATGGGGTTTCCAAGGCTGTAATCTTTACTGAAGCAAACTGTCACACCTTTCTCCCATAGAGAGGCTGGTGAGTTTGAACCACTGACCTTACAATTAGCAGCCAAGAGCTGAACCAAGGCTTCTTCTTTTTTCCATAGCTAGCCCTTGCTAAATAAGGCATTTTGGTGATTTAGTGGTAGAGTTATCAACTTGATGCAAGACACTGGGTTTAATTCTTTGCCAATGTACCTTGTGTGCAGCTACCATCTACCTGTCACTGCAAGCTTGAATGTTGCTATAATGCTGAACCAATTTCAGTGCAGCTTCCAGGCTAAAACAGACTTGAAAGAAAATCCTGTTGATTTACTTTCAAAAAACGAACTCAATGAAAACCCTGTGGGTCTCAGTGGTCTGATCTGCAATCTTTCATGGGGCTGGTGCAGGACAAGGTAGTGTTTTGTACCACTGTGCCTGGGGTTGCCGTGAGTCTAAGTGGACTCTGCAGTAGCTTACAACAACAGCCCTTACTGAAGTACTGACTGATTCAGGGAATCTCAGTCTGGTGGTTTTTCTGAGCTCCCATATAACTTAAAGGTCTTGCTGCTTCATTTAGCGCATCAGTGGTGTTTACTGTTGTTTTATATACATTAGCCTTGACTTTTCAAATTGATTGCAAGCTGTTTGAGGATAGGGACCATTTCTCAGTGCTGAGATTATAGACTTTCGATAAAATACTTACTGATGTATAGGAGAAGTTTATTTGTGAGCACAAACATCAGAAACATCCTAACACTGGAATAATTGTGAAAGAATTTTGGGACAATAACCATCCATTTTGTAATCACACCACTATGACAAGTAAAAAACAGTCTACTTTAGGGCAAGGCAATAATGTAATATGCCAGGCTATGGAAATGGTGGCATATGACTCAGCGGCCAAGTTACAAGATCCAGACAATGTGGTGGGGATTGTAAAAGACACATGACAAATGACTCTGTCAGAAAGTGTTTGATCTTATGAAGATCTCAAAAATTACAGGGAACAAAGGTTATTTAGTCCAAAGTAGGAGCTATTCCAGGTATAGAGACAAGAGGAATTTGTACAGGAAATGTACATAGCTGGAACAAACAAGACATAGATGGATCTTTTCAAAGATCACTTCTGATGGTGAGTGCTATTTGCCATACTCTTACCCAGACAGAGATCAATAAAGATTTCTGGGAAAACAAAATTTCCATACATATCATATGGTTTTTGTTATCATTTTAAAGGAAATGGATATGTCATGCAAATTTTTTATTATTGTGTGAAAATTAGGTTAAATTATCCATAGTACTTATGACATTGAATATTTGGAATAGAATATGATTTTCTTTTTCATTTTCAGACAAAACCAAGTCGTTTTAATTGATATGGATTGATTACAGATATGAAATACATTCTTCAATTGGTTTGTATAACAGACTTTATAAATTCTACTTTATTCTTGTAGTTAGTTGTCAGGTTGGCTAGGACTTATGGTGACCTCATGTAAAACACTAAAATATGGCCCAGTTTTACACCACCTTCATGATCATTGCTGTGCCTGAGTCCATTGTTATAACTACTGTGTTTTCTTGAGTGCCTTACAACTTAGGGGCCTCATTTTCTAGCACTGTATCATATAATATTCTATTGTGATCCACAGGGTTTTCATTGGTTAATTTTTGAAGGTAGATCACCAGACCTTTCTTTCTAGTCTGTCTTAGTCTGTGAGTTCCACTAAAACCTGTGCACCGTGGGCGACTTTGCTGGTATTTGAAATGCCAGTGGCAGAGTTTCTAGCATCATAGCATATGTAAGTCAGCATAGCACAAGAAACTGACAGATGGGTGGTGTACTTCAGGTTTACTATACCTTCTATCCTGCTATTTCTACTATTCCTTTATGGGCTAAAAAGTCTTTTTTTTTTTTTTTAAATCATTGTGTTATTTTTAAGACAAGATTCCTAAACTTCTGAAATGTCATTAATCTGGGAGTGACATTATAGATAAGCAATCTGAAAAATTCAATGTTTACCAGTAGACTTAAAAATTCCTTAGTCATCATTTTCTTTTCTTTCTTTTTTTTTTAAGAGCTTGTTTTACATTCAACATTACGTGTACATTTAGTTTCACTCCCCATTTACCATGTCCTACCCTGACCCAGTCTCCTCCCCTTCTTATCCTGTAACCCTCCCCCTGTGCCCCTCATATTCATGCAATCCTGTTTGTCCTGCATTTCCTCAATTTGAATGTTGATCCTCTGGTGCCCCATGGTCTATTGCTTTAAAGGATGTATTTCCATAGAGTATGTGGGTGCCTCATCCTGGGTTGAGTGGTCTGCGTGTACATCTTGTTAACTATTGGGCTGAGAGCTAGCCCCTGAGGGTGTGTTTTATTCCAGGCGCAGAATGTATTCCAGGGCCATAGTATTGGGAGTCTCTCCAGATTTCATTTGACCAGTATTTCTGGTCATTATTGAGTTTTTGGATTTTTTTCAATGTTTTTCCTCCCACTCTATCCCAAATCTCCAGATTTGATCCTTTCCTGACTGATTGGCATTGGTAGCTGGGTGCCATCTAGTTTTTCTGGTCTGGAGGGCCATCGTGTTCTACGGCTGATTGCTTCGAAATACCCCCCCTTTTTTTTTTGCATTCTTCTTCACTTCCAATGCTAGGAGACCATTAGTTGCCTCTTAGATGGCCGCTTGAAAGCTCTTAAGACCCCAGTCACTACTCACCAATGTAGGATGAGAAACAAGGCTTTTATGTATTTTGTTGTGCCAGTTGAGTTTGGTGTCCCCCAGTACTATGGTCCTGAGAGGGTAGATCTATTGGATCTCTCTCCCATAGTGTCTGGGTGTCTGTGAGGGATTATTCTGTGTCTGCCTTCTGTTGTTTCTGTAAGGATTGCAGGTATTTTGTATCACTGGTATCTGTGCAAGATTAGCCTTAGCTGAATCTATCCTTGGACTAGTGTATACTCTTATCCACTGACCCCAATCTGATCCTCTCAGGTGTTTATGTGTTTATCTGTAGCCTGGTGTTTGGTGTTAATGGCAATGCAGTATTGTGGACAATTGGTTAGTATTATCATCTGTTGTCTGTCTCTTATGTGCACAATTCGGTGTCCTCCCATTTCCTAATGTTATCATGGTGGTCACAGATCCTTTCTGTATATTCCTCCCCTTACCTAGGTCACAGTGTAGGGCCCAGCTAGCCTGAAATTAATCTTCTCCTTCCCTCCCCACCCTGGTAACCTACAAAGTGAGTTCCCTTTCCCAAGCAAACCCATCTTTGTCTTTTTACAGTAATGGACTCATACAGTACTTGTCCTTCTGTGATTGACTTATTTCATTCAGCATAAAGTACTCCAGGTTCATCCATATTGTGAGATGATTCATGTATCCCTCATTGTTTTTTAATGTAGCATAGTATTCCATTGTGTGCATGTACCATAATTTGGTTATCCGATCATCCGTTGATGGGTATTTAGGTTGTTTCTATCTCTTTGCTATGGTGAATTGTGCTGCGATTAACATAGGTGTACGTAGGTCTGTTCATGCGCTATCTCTCACCTCTTTAGGATATATTCCTAGTAATGGAATTGCTGGGTCAAATGGTACTTCTATTTTTAGTTTTTTAAGGAAACGCCATACCATTTGCCACAATGGTTGTACCATTTTACAGTGCTACAAGCAGTGTACAAGAGTTCCAATCTCTGCAACCTCGTTAGCATTTGTTATTTTCTGACCTGTTTAACCTTGCTATTATTTCTGGGGTGAGATGATATCTCACCGTTGTTTTGATTTGCATCTCTCTAATGATTAATGATCGTGAGCAATTTCTCATGTGTTGGCTGCCTGTAAATCTTTGATGAAGTGTCTGTTCAAGTCTTTTGTCCATGTGTGAATTGGGTTGTCTTTTTGGTGTTGAGGTGTTGAAGTTTTCTACAGATTTTGGAGATAAGTCCTTTATCAGATATGTCATAGGCAAATATTTTCTCCAAATCTGTAGGTTCTCTTTTTACCCTTTTGACGAAATCTTTCCATGTGCACAAGAATTTAGTTTTTAAAATGCCCCCATCATCTAGCTTCTCTTCTATCTCCTGCACATTCTGGGTTATGCTTGATAATCTATTTATGCCATAAATTAGGGCTCCAAGATTTACCCCTATTTTATCTTTGATGAATTTTAAGTTTTGGGTTTTACACTTAAGTCTTTGATCCAGCTTGAGTTTGTTTTTGTGTATGGGGTGAGGTATGGGTCTTGTTTCATTTTCCTGCAGGTGGATATCCAGTTTTGCCAGCACCATTTGTTAAAGAGGCTGCCTCTTTCCCATTTAATGGGTTTTGGACCTTTGTCAAAGATCAGTTGTCTATAGATGGAAGGGTCTATCTGGACTTTTGATTCTATTCCATTGGCCTATCTGTCTATCACTGTACCAATACCATGCTGTTATGACTACTGTGGCTGTATAGCAGTTCTTAAGATATGAGAGTGTGAGAACTCCCACTTTGTTTTTCTAATTGAGAAGGGCTCTGTTTATCTGAGGTCTTTTTCCTTTCTATATGAAATTAGTAATTGGTTTTTCCATGTCCTTAAAAAATTTTTTTGGAATCTGGATTGGGATTGTGTTAAATACGTAGATTGCTTTAGGTCGTTGTTGTTGTTGTTAGGTGCTGTTGAGTTGTTTCTGACTCATAGCTACCCCATGCACAGCAGAACAAAACACTGCCTGATCCCATGCCAGCTCCATGATCCTGCTATACTTGAGCCCATCATTGCAGCCACTGTGTCAACACATCTCGTTAAAGGCCTCCCCCTCTTTTGTCGACCCTCCACCCTACCAAGCATGACATCCTTCTCCAGGGAATGGTCCCTTCTAACAACATGACCAAAATAGGTGAGACGAAGTCTGGCCATTCTCTCTTCCAAGGAACATTTTGGGTGCACTTCCTCCAGGACAGATCTGTTAGTTCTTTTA
>NW_006921615.1:1598022-1629354 GCF_000298275.1 Orycteropus afer afer
GTAGTATTGACATTTTCACAATAATCAGTCTACCTATCCATTAACAAGGTAGGTCCTTCCATTTATGTAGTGCACTTGTTGTCTCCTGTAGCAGTGTTTTATAGTTTTCTTTGTATAGGTCTTTTGTGTCTCTGGTGAGGTTTATTCCTAGATATTTTATCTTTTTAGTAGCTATTGTAAATGGTGTTGTTTCCCTCATTTCTTTATCAGAGGTCTCTTTGTTGGTATTGAAGAATCCAACTGAATTTTATATGTTCACCTTGTATCCTTGAGTTGCTTGTGTTTTCTACGTACAGGATCATATCATCCACAAATAGAGATAGTTTTAGTTCCTCTTTACCAGTATGTATGCCTTTTATTTCTCTTTCTTGCCTTATTGCCCTGTCCAGGACTTCTAATACAATGTTAAATAGAAGTGGTGATAGAGGGCTTCCCTGTCTGGTTCCCGTTCATAAGGGGAAAGCCTTGAGTCTTCCTCCATTAATAATGATGTTGGCCGTTGGCTTTGCATATATACCCTTTATTATGTTGAGGAATTTCCCTTCTATCCCTATTTTGCTGATAGTTCTGAACAGGAATGGATGTTGGATTTTATCAAATGCCTTTTCTGCATCAATTGATATAATCATATGGTTCTTTTGTTTTGTTTATATGGTGGATTACATTAATTGTTTTTCTGATGTTGAACTACCCTTATAAACCTGGAACGAATCCCACTTGGTCAGGGTGTATTAATTTTTTGATATGTTGTTGGATTCTGTTGGCTAGTGTGATAGTTATATTTGTGTGTCAACTTGGCTGGGCCTGGTTGAGTGTCTGGGCAGCTGGTGGTAGTTATTCCTCATGATGAGACCTGTAATCAACTCCATGGTGTGATCTACCACAAGCAGCTGAGTAGCTTCCTTTAGGAATGTGGTCTTTTTCTTGTATATAAGGAAAAGCCTTGGGAATGGTCTCTTGCCTATGGCATGCTTGGACCTTGCATACTCTGCTGACCTTGGGACTTACAATGGACTTAAGTTAATGGCCTGCTGTGTGGTTTAGTAACATTAGGACTGTACCTTTTTTCTTGTCAAACTTGGGACTTCTCAGCCTCAGCAGCCAGCAGCTGTCTGAGTGAAGAAACACCTCTAGCTCCAGTGGGCCAGGAGCATGAGGCAGAGCTGGACCCCACAGTTGAGGGGCTTTCACCCAGCCCCTAGAGGCTGGCATTTTGAACTTGGACTTAAAGCCTCCAAACTGTGAGAATAAACTCCTGTTTGTTAAGGCCATCCCATTTGTGGTATATTTCTTGTCAGAGTGGCACTAGGTAACCAGAACAGCTAGGAGTTTGTTAAAAATTTTTGCATCTGTGTTCATGAGGGATCTTGGTCTGTAATTTTCCTTTCTAGTGGTGTCTTTCCCTGGTTTTGGGATTAGTGTTATGCTTGCTTCATAAAATGAGTTTGGGAGTATTCCATCTTTTTCTATGCTCTGGGATAGCTTGAGTAGCATAGGTGTCAACTCTTCACTGAATATTTGATATAATTCTCCAGTGAAGCCATCAGGGCCAGGACTTTTCTTTGTGGGAATTTTTTATATGACCAGTTCAATTTCTTCTTTTGTCATAGGTCTGTTCAAGTTTTCTATCTCTGAGTGGGACAGTTTAGGTAGTTGTTGTGATTCTAGAAACTTGACCATCTCTTGTAGGGTCTCAAATCTGTTGGAGTACAGTTTTTCATAATATTCTGTCAGTATCTTTTGAAAATTTCAGTTGGTTCTGTTGTGATGACACCCTTTTCATTTACAATTCTGATGATTTGGATCTTTTCTTTCTTTTCTTTTGTTAGGTCTGCAAATGGTTTATTGATTTTATTAATCTTTTCAAAGAATCACTTTTTTATTTTGTTGCTTTTCTCTATGTTTTTTTTTTTTTCTGTTTCATTTATTTCTGCTCTGATCTTTATTATTTCCTTGCTTCTAGATACTGTAGGATTCTTTTGTTGTTCTATTTCTAGTTGGAGTTGATGAATTAGAGTGTTGATTTTGTTTCTTCTTTTTTGATGTATGCATTTATTGCTATAAATTGTCCTCTGAGTACTGCTTTTGCTGTGTCCCATAGGTTTTGGAATGAAGCCTCTTTATTCTCATTTGTTTCTAGGAATTTTTGTATTTCAGTTTTTATTTGTTCTATCACCCAGTAGTTTTTGAGCAGTGAACTGTTCAGTGTCCATATGTTTGATGTGTTTTCCTTATTCTTCCTATTATTAATTTCTAATTTTATAACATTGTGGTCTGAGAAGATGCTTTGCAGTATTTCAATGCTTTTTAATCTATTGAGGCTTGTTTTATGTCCTAACATGTGGTCCATTCTGGAGAAGGATTCATGTGCACTGGAGAAGAATGTGAATTGTGCTTTTGTTGGGTGAAATGCTCTGTATATGTTTAGGAGGTTGAGTTGGTTGATTGTATTATTGAGTTCTGTATCTTTGTTGAGTTTTTTCCTAGTTGACCTGTTCCTCTTTGAAAATGGTGTGTTAAAGTCTCCTGTAGAGTTGTCTATTATTCCTTTTAATCCAGTTAATATTTGCTTCATGTATTTTGGAGCACTTTCATTGGGTGCATAAATATTTATTATTTTAATTCTTTGTTTATTTGACCCTTTCAGTATCATATAACATCCTTCTTTGTCTCTTATGATGTTTTTCACCTTAATGTCTATTTTATCAGAAGTTAATATTGCCACTCCTGGTCTTTTTTGGTTACTATTGGCTTGGTATATTTTTTCCATCCCTTAACTCTTAATTTGTTTTTATCTTTGTGTCTAAAGTGGGTCTCTTATAGGCAGCATATTGATGGGTCTTCTTTTCTTATCTAGTCTGCCACTCTCTTTCTCTTGATAGGTGCATTTACTCCATTCACATTGAGTGTAATTAGTGATAGGTATGAATTGATTCCTGTCATTCTATTGTGTTTTTTTGTCGTGTTGTTGGTGTTTCCTTGGTCCATATACTTTTTGTGCTGAGTTCGGTTTGTCACCTAATGATTTCTCCCTTTTCTTCTTTATTGTTGGTTTTGTGGTTATTAAGCCCATATGTTTTCCTTCCTTCTGGATTGGCTTAGGGGGATTGCTACTTTTCTGTGTGGTTACCTTGGAGTATATTCTTGTCTCTACATTTTTAGAACAGTGAGTACTATGAAGACATTGTCCTGTTTTCCTCTCCATTTGGAAGTTTGTACCTAACCTAGAACTTTTCTTCCTTCTGATAGGTTAGTTGCTGTTGTCGTGTGCTGATTGATTTCCTTGGTTTTTAGTGTACAATGTTTTAGGTCTTATTTTGAGTTTCTGTTTCTGATTTGGTTTTAGTGTTGATGCCATGTATACTGGTTTTGTTGATCTCTGTTGTGGGTTCTCTATTGGAAGGACTTCCTTAGGCATTTCTTGTAGGGTTGGTCTGGTTTTCACAAAATCCCTTAATTTCTGTTTGTTTGAGAATGCCTTGATTGCGCCCTCATAATTGATGGATAATTTGGCTGGATATAGGATTCTTGGAAGTTCTTTTCCTTCAGTGTTTTATATATGCCGTCCCATTGCCTTCTTGCCTACATGGTTTCTGCTGAATAATTGGAGCTCAGCCTAATTGTTTGATTATTATAAGTAATATTTCTTTTGTCCTGGGAAGCTCTCAAAATTTTTTCTTTGTCTTTGGTTTTGGAAAGTTTGATTATAATATGCCTTGGTGTTTTTCCCTTGGGGTCTATCTTGTATGGGGTTCTATGAGCTTCTTGCACAAATATCTTTTCTTCCTTCATGATATGGGTGAAGTTTTCTGTTAGCAGGTCTTCCACAATTTTCTCTGTGTTTTTTTCACCTCTTCTTGTTCTGGAATTCCAATGAGTCTTACGTGGTTTCTTCTCATGTCATGCCATGTAATTCTTAGGTTCTGTTCATTTCTCTTAAATCTTTTTTCTGATTTCTTCATACAGGCTGGTGTCCAGGGATTTGTTTTCTACTTGGGATATACGTTCTTCAGCCAGTTCTAACCTACTGTTTTGTGCTTCTATTGTGTTGTGTAATTTTGTCATTTTGGTATTCATCTTCTTGATTTCTAACTGCTGTTTTTGTATGAGTTCTGATTATGCATTAATCTTGTTATTTTGTTCTTGAATGATTTTCCTGAGTTCTTCCAGGGAGTTGTCTGTGTTCTTCTTGCTTCTGTTTGGGGTTTCCTTAGGCATTTGCAAAGCTCTGTAAACATATCTTCTAAATTCCTTCTCAGATAATTCTATTGCCTCCTCTTCCTCCATGTTTAATGAGACCTTTGTTTGTGGTTTTGCTCTAATGCCTTGTCCTGTTTTTTTTTTTTTTTTGTTTGTTTGTTTGTTTGTTTGACTTGAGGTTGCCTGTTGTTTACTAAACATTTTGAGGTTGTCTTTAACTGTTGGTTATGTATTGATTTGTTTTGTCTTGGTTTTATGGTTTAATATTTTGGAAAGGTGAAGCTGGTGTATTTTATTTTTTTAGTTATTAATTCAGGTATGCTAGGTTGCTCTGCAGTTTTCTTTGTGATGGTGGAATCACTGTGTGGAATGTGAATATGGTTTCTGTTTGTTGTAAAGAGCGTTTAGAGTTCAAATTGGGAGGTATTATGGTGGCTGAATGTGGTTTCTTCTATTGGATGAGTGAGGTTATTGGTGGAGAAGGTGGGAGTGGAAGAGAGGAAGAAGGAAAGCTCCCTGTTGCTAGGGGCAGTGTCTAGGGCTTTGAGTGGGCTAATGATGATGTTGTACTGTTATTCACAGGCCTGCAGCTCAATTTCAGCCAAGACTCCAGTTGTTAGGGGGTCGCCACTTTCCACCAGCTCAGACACATGCAAAAACCCTGCTCCTGAGGCTCCTCAGTGCAAAAAAGCCGACCCAAGACAGTTGCTTGGCTCTGCAATCTGCCATGGGGTTCCTCTCTGGGTCCGCCTGCCCATGGCACCAGCCCTGACTGTGATCCACCGTGAGAGATTTTTTGTGGGTCCACCTACTCATGGCACCAAAGATCCACTTGGTTTCAGTGGCGCTGGGTCAGGAGAGTGCCTGCTAATAACCTGTGGCCCCAATATTACTGATAAAGTCAAGTGCAGGCTTCTCAGTGCCACTAAGCTGACCCAAGCCTGATTGGTGATCCGCTGTGGGGGCACCTTGCTGGGACCGCCCTCCTGCAGCACCAATGGACTCTGCTCAGGTTTCAGCAGCACTGGACATGCCCGTTTGCACCTAGCTGACCCAAGTTACCAATAAAATCAGGTGCTGAAGGTAGATCCTTGGGGTGATCACTGGTATGTTGGAGTGGTTTCCGGTATGCTGGTGTGGTGTGTCTTCTCCTTAATCATCATTTTTCACAATAAATTTTACATTATTAATATGTCTAGGCAAACTTGAGCCAGAAACCCAGAACTTTTTTTCTCAGTTCATTTTTTTTTCTCTAAATTGTATTTATTTTGTTATTGCTGTTGACAATATACATACCAAAACACATACCAATTCAACACCTTCTTCATGTACAATTTAGTTATATTGATTACATTCTTTGAGTTGTGCAACCATGGTCACCCTCATTTACTGAGTTGTTCCTCCCTCATTAACATAAATCCACTGCCCTCAAAGCCTATTTAATCTTTCAAGCTGCTTTGCCAATTTGATCCTGTATAGACAGTTCTCTTAAATTTTTTCCTTTTACTTTTGCAGTGTTTCCTCCCCCAAACCCCCGGTAACCAACAAAGAAAGTTTCCTACCATATATAAACTTTTCCTTGACTTTTTACAATAATGGACTAACAATATTTGTCCGTCTGTGATTGACTTATTTCACTCAGTATAATGTCCTCTAAGTTCATCCACGTTATGCAGTATTTTTCAGATTCTACATTATTCTTTAGTGTTGCATAATATTCCTACAGTTTGGTTATCCATTCTTCTGTTGATGGGCATGTCGGTTGTTTCCACCTTTTGGCTACTGTAAATAGTGCTGCAATGAACATGAGTGTGCATATATCTATTCTTGTCCTGGCTCTCACTTCTTTATGGTACAGACCTACTAATGGAATTGCTGGATCAAATGGTCTTTCTAATTCCAGCTTTTAAAGGAATCACCACATTGCTTTCCCCAGTGGTTGTATCACTTGATAGTCCCACCAGCAGTGTATGAGAGACCCAATCTCACCACCACCTAGCCAGCATTTGTTCTTTTGTTCTTTTCTGTCGTGTTGAACTTTGCTATTAGTGTTAGGGCAAGATGGTATCTCGTTTTGATTTGCATCTCTCTAATGGCTAATGCTCTGGTAGCGTAGTGCCTAAGGCACTTGACTGCTAACCAGAAGGCTGACAGTTCAAACCCACCAGCCACTCCTCAGAAGGAAGGTTGGGCAATCTACTTCCATAGGGATACTGCCTTGGAAACCCAAGGAGGGGTCGCTGTGAGTTGGGTCCAACTCCATGGCACATAACAACAACAACTGTATAGACAGTTCTCTTAAATTTTTTCTTTTTACTTTTGCACTGTTTCCTCCCCCAAACCCCCAATAACCAACAAAAAAAGTTTTCTACCATATATAAACTTTTCCTTGATTTTTTACAATAATGGACTAACAATATTTGTCTGTCATGGCCAATGATCATGAACATTTCTTCAGGTATTTGTTGGCCGCCTGAATATCCTCTTTGGTGAAGTGTCTATTCATATCTTCTGCCCATTTTTAAATTGGATTAGTTGTCTCTTTTTGTGTATGTGTGTGCTTTAGGGGCAAATTTACAGAGCAGAGTTTGTTTTACATTCAACACTTTGTGTACATTTGGTTTCACTCCTCAGTTACCATCCCTAATCCTAACCCACTCTCCTCCCCTGCCTTCCAGTACCCCATCCCCCTGTGCCCCACATAGTTATGCACTCCTGTGTGTTCTGCATTCCCTCTGTGTGGATGTTGCCCCTCTGATGCTCTGTGGTTGATTGCTCCAAGGGATACATCTCCGTAGAGTATGTGGGTGCAACACCCTGGGTTGAGCGGTCTGTGGGTATGTCTTGTTTATGCTTGGGCTGAGAGCCAGCCTCTGGGAGTGGGTTTTATTCCAGGCCCAAAGTTTGTCTTTTTGGTGTTGTGGTGCTGGACTTCTCTATAAATTTTTGAGCTACGGCCCTTGTCAGATGTGTCATTGCTGAATATTTTTTCCCAATCTGTAGGCTCTCTTTTTACTCTTTTGGAGAAGTCTTCTGAAGCATATAGAAAATTAATTTGTAGAAGGTGCAATTCATCTAGTTTATCTTCTGCTTTTTGAATATTTTGGGTTATGCTTGATAATCTATTTATGCCATAAATTAGGGCCCCTAAATTTGCCCCTATTTTTTTCCTTGAGGAACTTTATAGTTCTGTTTCACATTTAAGTCTGTGATCCATCTTTGACATTATTGTGTATGATGTCAGTTACGTATCTTGTTTCATTTTTCTGCAAATGGATATCCAGTTTTGCAAGCACCATTTGTTAAAGAGACCATCTCTTCCCCATTTAATGGATTTCAGCATTTTCACAAAAATCAGCTGACCATAGGTCTATGAATCTGTTTCCAGGTTCTCAATTCTGTTCCACTGGTTTATGTGTCTGTTGTTGTATCAATACAAGACTGTTTTGACTATTGTGGCTGTATAATAGGTTTTGAGATATGGGAGTGTGAGACCTCCTACTTTGTTTTTCTTCTTCAG
This sequence comes from Orycteropus afer afer, assembly GCF_000298275.1. NCBI lineage: Eukaryota > Metazoa > Chordata > Mammalia > Tubulidentata > Orycteropodidae > Orycteropus > Orycteropus afer. Next base: position 1,605,743 of record NW_006921615.1, read on the forward strand.
TAGTGCTTTGTTTATCTGAGGTCTCTTTCCTTCCTGTATAAAATTAGTGATTACTTTTTTTCATGTCCTTAAAGAATGTTGACTACCACTCATCTGTCAGTTTGTCATACTGTGGTGGCTTGTGTGTTGCAATGAGGTTGGAGGCTATGTTACCAGTATTTCAAATACAAGTAAGGTCACCCCTGGTGGACAGGTTTCAGTGTAGCTTCCAGACTAAGACAGAATTGGAAGAAGGAAGGGGCCATCCTCTTCGCAAAGATTGGTTTCAATCTCTCTCCATGGAGAGTAAAGTTGGGTGTTGTTTTTGCATAAATGCCCTTTATTATGCTGAGGAATTTCCGTTCTATTCCTATTTTTCTGAGAGGTTGTTTTATCAGGAATGGGTGTTGGATTTTATCAAATGCTTTTTCTGTATCAATTGATATGATTGTGTGATTCTTTTCCTTTGTTTTATTTATGTGATGGATGACATTGATTATTTTTCTAATGTAGAACCATACTTGCATACCTGGTATGAACCCCACTTGGTCATAGTGTATTATTTTTTTGATATGTTGTTGGAGTCTATTGGCTAGAATTTTGTTGAAGATTTTTGTGTCTGTATTCATGAGGGATATTGGTCTGTAGTTTTCCTTTTTTAGTGATCTCTTTGCTAGGTTTCAGTATCAAGGTTATGCTTGCTTCATAAAATGAATTTGGGAGAATAACATCCTTTTCTATGTTCTGGAATAGTAGGATTGGTGTTAGTTCTTCTCTGAAAGTTTGGTAGAATTCTCCAGTGAAACCATCTGGGCCAGGGCTTTCATTTGTTGTTAGTTTTTTTATGACCTGTTCAATTTCTTCTTTTGTTATGGGTCTGCTCAAATTGTCCATTGCAGTCTGTGTTAGTTTAGGTAAGTGATGTGTTTCTAGAAATCTTTCTATTTCTTCTGTTGTTGTTATTTGCCGTCAAGAGATTTTCACATTTGTTATAGTTCTTCACAGTACCCTGATATTATCCTTTTAATTTCTATTTTTTTCCTGTTGTATCATTGCCCAATTCATTTCTTATTCATGTTATTTGTATTCTCTCCCTCTTTTCCTTTATTAAATTTGCCAGTGGTTTGTCAGTTTTATTAATTTTTTTAAAAAAAAAGCAACTTCTAGTCTTGATTTATTCTATTGTCTCTTTATTTTCTGTTTAATTGATTTCTGCTTGAATCTTTATTATTTCTTTTCTTCTTGTGACTGCCATGGAGAATGTCCCATGTGCACTGGAAAAGAATGTATATTGTGCCGTTATTGGGTGAAGTACTCTGTAGATGTCTATAAGGTCAAGTTGGTGAATTGTATTGTTTAGTTCTTCTGTGTCTTTGTTGAGTTTCTTTCCAGTTGTTCTGTCTTTGATTGATAGTGGTGTATTAAAGGCTCCTAAGGAGCTCTGGTAGCATAGTGGCTAAAGCACTTGACTGCTAACCAGAAGGCTGGCGGTTCAAACCCACCAGCCACTCCTCGGAAGGAAGGTTGGGCAATCCTACTTCCGTAGTGATACTGCCTCGGAAACCCAAGGAGGGGTCGCTATGAGTCGGGGCCGACTCGACGGCACATAACAACATAACAACAACAACTGTGACTGTGGAGTTATCTATTTGTCTTTTTGATTGTGGAAAAGTCTGATTTATGTATTTTGGGGCTCTTTCATTGGATGCTTAGATATTTGTTATGGTTGTGTCCTCTTGGTCAATTGATCCTTTAATCATTTAATTTGATTTATAATGTCTTCAAGTTTATACCATTGTATATATGTATCACATTTTGTTTATCCATTTATTTGTTGATAGGTGTTTAGGTTGTTTCCACTTTTTGGGTATGGTGAATAGTGCTGCCATGACCCTTGGTGTACAATTCTCTTTTTGAGTCTTTGCTATCAAATCTTTGGGTATATATCTAGTAGTGCAATTGCTGCATCATATGGTAGTTCAGGCTATCATGCTTGGTAAAGTAAAGGATCAGTGAAAAAGAGGAAGACTGTCAATGAGATGCATTGATACAGTGGCTGCAACAATAGGCTCAAGCATAGCAATGATTGTGAGTTTAGCTATGGATGGGCCACTGTTTTGTTCTGTTGTTTATAGGGTTGCTGTGAGTCAGAAATGATTCATTGGTACCTATAACCAACAACATGATAGTTCTATTTTTGTTTTTTTAAGGAACTGCCACATTGTTTCCCATAATGTTTATACCATTTTGCATTCCTACCAGCAATGAATAAGAGTTTCAATTTCCCCACATCCCTATCAACATTTGTTATTTTCTGTTATTTTTGTAGTGATCCTAGTGGGAATGAAAGGGTATCTCATTGTGGTTTTGATTTCCACGTTTCTAGGGATAATGATGCTGAACAACTTTTCATGTGTTTGATGGCCATTCGAATGTTCTTTTTTGTGAAATGTCTCTTCAAGTCCTTTGGCCATTTTATGATTATTTGTCTTTTTGTTGTTAAATTGCCAGTTTCATCTATAATTTTATTTTATTCTTGTCAGATATATGGGTTCTGAAGATATTTTCCCAGTTGATAGCTTGTTTTCTTACTTTTTGGTAGTCTTTAGATCAACAAAAATTTTAAATTTTTATGAAGTCTCATATTTTTGTCTTTTGATGTTTTTGTTTTTGTTATTGTATTAGGTAATCCACTGTTGAAAGCTAGGCCTGACAGCATTGGCCCTGCTTGTTGTTCTGAGAATTTTATGGTTATAGCTTGAACATATAGGTCTTTAATCCATTGTGAATTTGTTTTTGCTTATAGTGTGAGGCAAGGATCCCATCTCATTTTGCTACATGTGGTTATGCAATTTTCCCAGTACCATTTATTGAAGAGACTCTTTTTTTCCCATCAAATGGACTTAGCCCCTTGTCAAAAATTGGCTCACCATAGATGTGTGGGGTTTATTTCTGGACTTACAATTCTGTTCCATTGATCTATGTATCTATTGTTATGCCAGTACTAGGCCAATTTGATTATTGTAGTATGTTTTAATATCAGGAAGTATGAGTCCTCCTATTTTTTCATCCCTTTAAACATTGTTTTAGCTACTTGGGACACTTTGCCATTCCATAGAAAGTTGAGGACTTGTTTTTCTATTAATGTAAAGAAGGCTGTTAGAATTTTGATTGGGATTGCTTTGAATCTATAGATAGTTTTGGGTAATATTGACATCTTAACAATATGAAGTCTCCCCATCCATAAACATGGAACATCTTTCTATTTATTTAAATGTTCTTTCTTTCAGCAGTGTTTCACAGTTTTTGTTGTATAAATCCTTCACACCCCTGGTAGATTTATTCCTAGGTATTTTATTCTCTTAGATGATATTGTAACTGGAATTGTTTCCCTAACTTCCCTTTCAGATTTCTTGTTGCTGTTGCATAGAAATCCAATTGATTTTGTTCATTGACCTTATACCCTGCAACTTTACTAAATTCATCTGTTAGAGCTAGAAGTTTTCTTGTGAACTATTTTGGGCTTTATGTATATAAGATCATATCTTCCACAAATAGTGATAATCTTACTTATTTTCCTATCTAAATCTATATTCATAAGCAATAATGATTTGTAGGGTTTTTTTTTTTTTTTTTTTTGGTCTTGTGGTGTCTTTGTCTGGTTGGGTATCAGATTTATATTTGATTCATGGACTGAATTAGGGAGTATTCCTTCTTTCTCTCTCTTTTGAAAGAATTTAGATAGTACTTATATCAATTCTTATCTAAATGTTTGGTAGAATTACCTCATGAAGTCATCTGGTCCAGGACTTTTGCTTTGGTTGGTTTTCTGGGAGATTTTTTAAATCACTGATTCAAACTTTTCACTTGTTATGGGTCTACTGAGGCTTTCTATTTCTTCTTGTGTCAGTTTGGGTAGCTTATGTGCTTCTGAGAATTTGTCCATTGCACCTAGGTTATCCAGTTTGTTGCCAGGCAGTTGTCCATAATATTTTGTCATAATTCTATTTGTTTCTATAGAGTCAGTTGTAATGTTCCTTCTTTCATTTTTTATGATTACTTTCATCTTCTTTTTTGTGTTGGTCTAGCTAAAGTATTGTCCATTTTATTGATCATTTCAAAGAACCAACTTCTAGCTTTATTGGTTCTCTCTACTGTTTTTCTGTTTTCAATTTTATTTATTTCTGCTCTCATCTTTGTTATTTCCTCTCTTCTTGTAGGTTTAGATTTAGTTAGCTTATTTCTTTCTCATTCCTGGAGTTGTCAAGTTAGATTGTTAATTTGAGTTGTTGTTGTTGTTAAGTGCCATCGAGTCATCTCTGACTCATAGCAACCCTATACACAGCAGAACAAAACACCACCTAGTCCTGAACCAACTCCATGATTATTGCTATACTTGAGCCCATTGTCACTGCCACCATGTCAATCCATCTTGTTGAGGGCCTTCCCGTCTTTCGCTGATCCTCCACATTACCAAGCATGACATCCTTCTCCAGGGAATGGTCCCTTCTGACAACATGACTAAAGTATGTGAGATGAAGTCTGGCCATTCTTGCCTCCAAGGAACATTCTGGCTGCACTTCTTCCAGGACAGACCTGTTAGGTCTTTTAGCAGTCCATGGTACTTTCAGCATTCTTCACCAACGTCACAGCTCAAAAGTATCAATTCTTCTTCGGTCTTCCTTATTCATTGTCCAGCTCTCACATGCATATGAAGTGATTGAAAATACCACAGCTTGTGTCAGGTGCACCTTAGTCTTCAAGGACATCTTTGCTCTTCAGCACTTGAAAGAGGTCCTTTGCAGCTGATTTGCCCAGTGCTATACATTATCTGATGTCCTAACTGCTGATTCCTTTGGTGTTGATTGTAGAAACGAGCAATGTGAAGCCTTTGACAATTTCATTTTTTTCTCCATTTATCATAATGCTGGTTATAGGTGCAGTTGTGAAGATTTTTGTTTTCTTTATATTGAGATGTAATCCATACTGCAGACTATATTCTTCAATCTTCATCAGTAAGTACTTCAAGTCATCCTCACTTTCAGCAAGCAAAGTTGTGTCAGCATATTGCAGGTTGTTAATGATTCTTCCTCCAATCCTGATGCCACGTTCTTCTTCATAGAGTCCAGCTTCTCGGATTATTTGCTCAGCATACAGATTGAATAAGTATGGTAAAAGGATACAACCCTGACATGCTCCCTTCTTGATTTTAAACCATGCAGTATTCCTTTTTTTTTTGTTAGAATGACAGCCTCCTGGTCTGTGTACAGGTTCCTCATGAGTACAATTAAGTGTTCTAGAATTCCCATTATTCTCAATATTATCCACAACTTGTTATGATCCACACAATCAAATGTTTTTGCATAGTCAATAAAACACAAGTAAACATCTTTCTGGTGACTCTGTGTATTCCCTCCATCTTCTTTTGATGCTTTTTGCATCATTTAATATTTATTTTGCCCATAGAATCTTTCAATATTGCAACTCAAGGCTTAAAATTTTTCCTCAGTTCTTTCAGCTTGAGAAATGCTGAGCTTGTTTTTCCCTTTTGGTTTTCTAACTCCAGGTCTTTGCTCATTTCATCATAGTAATTGGCTTTGTCCATTCAAGCTGCTCTTTGAAATCTTCTAGAAGTTCAGCTCTTTTATCTTGTAATTTCTTCCATTTGTTTTAGCTACTCTTCACTCAAGGGCAAGTTTCAGTCTTTTCTGACATCCATTTTGGTCTTTTCTTTCTTTCTCATATTTTTAATGACCTTTTGCTTTCTTCATGGATGATGCTTTTGATGTCATCCTACAATTCTTCTGGTTTTTGATCGCTGGTGTTCAATGCATCAAACCTATTCTTTAGATGGTTTCTAAATTCAGGAAGGATATATTCAAGGACATATTTTGGCTCTCGTGGACTTGTTTTAATTGTCTTCAGCTTCAAGTTGAACTTGCATATGAGCAGTTGATGGTCTGTTCTGCAATCAGCTCCTTGCCTGATTTTGGATGAAGATATTGATTTTTTCCATTGCCTCTTGCCACAGATATAGTCAATCTGATCCTGTGTATTCCATCTGGCAAAGTCCACGTGTATAGCCACTGTTTGTATTATTGAAAAAAGGTGTTTGCAATGAATAAGTCATTGGTCTTGCAAAATTCTATCTTTCGGTCTCCAGCATTATTTTTGTCACCAAGGCCAAATTTTCCAACTACTGGTGATTCTTCTTTGTTTCCAACTTTTGCGTTCCAATCACCAGTGATAAGCAACACATCTTAATTGCATGTTTGGTCAATTTCATACTGCAGAAGTTGATAAAAGTCTTCAATTTCCTCATCTTTGGCTTTGGTGGTTGGTGCAGAAATTTGAATAATAGCACTATTAATGGGCATTTCTTGTAGACATATGGATATTATCCTATCCCTGACAGCATTGTACTTCAGGACAGATCTAGAAACATCCTTTGTGATGATGAATACCACACCATTCCTCTTCAATTTTCCATTCCCAGCATAGTAGATCATATGGTTGTCTGATTCAAAATGGCCAAAACTGGTCCATTTCAACTCACTAATGCCTAGGATATCAATCTTTATGCATTCCATTTCATTTTTGACAACTTCTAATTTCCCTAGATTCATAATTCGTACATTCCATGTTCCAATTATTAATGGATGTTTGCAGCTGTTCCTCCTCAATTTCAGTGGTGCCATGTCAGGACATGGAGGTCCTGAAAGACTTACTTTATCCATATCATTCAGGTTCGTTCTGCTCTTTATCTATATCATTCAGGTTCGTTCTGCTCTGATGAGGCAGCTCTTTCCCAGTGCTATTTTGAGTGCCCTCCGACCCATGGGGCTCATCTTCCTGCACTGTGTTGGAAAATGTTTCTGAGCTATTCATAAAGTTACCCAGTAATATATCAGTGTTTCTCTGCTATTCATAAGGATTTCCCTGGCCAATTTTTGAAAAATGGATGGCCTCTTCTGTCTTCCTAGTCTGTCTTAGTCTGTAAGCTGCATTAAAACTTGTGTACCATGTGCAACTCTGCTGGTGTCTGAAATACCAGTGGCACAGCCTCAAGCTTCACAGCAACGTACAAGCACCACAGGATGAAAAACTGATAGACAAGTTTGTCTCCCTTAGCTCTTGGAACCTCTGTGCCCTCCCCTTAGCTAATTGCTACCTGGAACCTGCCACTTTGTGGTCCCTGGCTGCTCTCTCCCTTTCCTGGCTCTAGGAGACTGGGGCCTTGCCTGCTTCCCACCTCTTACCTGAATCTTGCTGCTCCTGTGGTCCCTGGCTGCTCTGCTCCCTCCCTTTCCTGGTTAATTTGAGATCTTTCTTTTATTTGTATGTAGGCCTTTATTGCTATGTTTCCTTTTGAGTACTACTTTCTTTGTATCCCATAAGTTTTGATATATTGTTGTTTTATTTTTGTTTGATTCTAAGAAATTTGTGATTTCCCTTTTGCTTTCTTTCTTGACCCATTGGTAGTTTAATTGTGTGTTGTGTCTTGTTTAATTTACATATATTTGTGTATTTTCCAGGGTTTTTTTTTTTTTTTTTCTGTTTTTGATTCCTAGTTTCACTGAGTGTAGTCAGAAAAAATACTTTGTATGATTTCAGTCTTTGAAATTAATTAAGATTGTTTTTGTGACCTAAAATATGGCCTATCATGCAGAATGATCTATGTACACTCATGTAGAATATGTATTTTTCTGTTTTGGGGTGGTGTATTCTATATAGGTCAGTTAAATCTAGTTAGTTTATAATGCCATTTAGTTCCTCTCTTTCCTTGTTGATCTTTGTAGATATTCTGTCCAATATTGAAAGTAGTATATTGAAATCTCAAACTTATTGTAGTCTATCTCTTCAATTCTATTAGTGTTTGCTTTATATGGTTATATCCTCCAATGTTGGATGAATACATATAAATGATTATTAAATCTTCTTCATTAATTGACCATTTCATTACTATCTAATGTCTGTCTTTATCTCTTCTGACAAATTTTATCTTAAAATCTACCTTGATATTAAGATTGCTACTCAAGCTCTCTTTTTGTTATGGAATGTTTTTCCATCCTTTCACTTTTAACCTATTTGTGCTCTTGAGTTTAAAGTGTGTTATCTTGTGAATAGTATATAGTTGCATCCTCCTTTTTTATTTTTATTTTTAATCCATTCTGCCATTCTCTGCCTTTTTTATTAGAGCATTTTATCCATTTACATTTATTGTAATTACTGATAAGAAGTAACTTACTTCTGCCATTTTGTCATTTGTTTTTTGAGTGTCTTAAGCCTTAGTTGTACTCTGGTAGCATAGTGCCTAAGGCACTTGACTGCTAACCAGAAGGCTGGTGGTTCAAACCCACCAGCCACTCCTTGGAAGAAAGGTCGGGCAATCTACTTCCATAGTGATACCACCTTGGAAACCCAAAGAGGAGTCACCATGAGGCAGGTCCAACTTGACAGCATATAACAACAACTGCTTACTTTTGTGTTTTGTTGGTTTATTGTAGTGAACCCTTTTGGTTCCCTTCTCCTTTCCTTTTGTGTATGTTTTTAAATTTATTGTCTAAGTGGTTACCAAAAACATTACATTTAAGACTTTTTTCCTATTACATTCAAATGTAAATGAGTACCAACTTAACTTCAGTTGCATACAAGAAAGTCTATATCTATACCATTCCTATCCCTACTTTGTATTGTTATTATCACTAATTATGCTTTTACATTTCATGTACACTGTAACATAATTTTATCCTTGTCTTTTCTATATTTTATATATATATCTATATATAAACATGAAGGACAAAACATTTAGAATTCTCAAGCATGAATATCTTAACTAGCTCTTATACTTTACTATGCATTTCCCTTTATCTGGAGTCTTTCGTTTTATGTATAGTTTTGAATGACTTTCTAGTGTCTTTTCCCTTCCAACTGCAGAACTCTCATTAGTATTTTTTGTATGACTTGTCTGATAGTTATGAACACTTTCAGATTCTGTTTGCCTTGAAATGTTTTAATTACACCATTGTTCTTAAAGGATGGTTTCACTATGTATAGTATTCTTGGTTGACAGCATTTTTTTTCCTTTCAGCACTCTAAATACATCATTCTGTTGCCTTCTGGCTTCCAATGTTTCTGAGGAAAAATTGGCACTTAGTAAATAATTGGGGATATTTTATATGTGACTGCTTCTTTCTCACTGCTTTCAGGACTCTTCCTTTATCTATACTTGTGAGAGCCTAACTATAATGTATCTATAAGATATCTTTGGGTATATCCTGCCTGTGGTTCTTTAAGGTTCTTGGATTTGTAGAGTCATGACCTTTGTTAGATTAGGGAAATTTTCTGCCACTATTTCTTCAAATATTATTTCTGTCCCTTTTTCTCTCTTTTATTTCCTTTTGGAGTTCCCAAGATGTCTAGATAGATCTCTTGCTGTTACCTACAATTCCACTAAACTGTACTTACCCTTCTTGAGCCTTTGTTGTTCTTCAGCATCTGTAATTTTAATTAGCTTATCCTCTAATTTGCTGATTCTTCTTCAGCCTGTTTTAAACTGTTGGTAAGTTCTTTTGTTGTGTTTCTCATTTCAGTTATTGTCTCTTTCAGTTGCAATATTTCTTTTTTTTTTAGATTCTCATTTTGTTCTTGCATTATTTTCCTTATTTCTTTGAGCTCTTTGACTGTTTTCCTTGCATTATATTTAATGTTGTTGTGTTCTATTATTCCATTTTTTTTTCATTATTTTGTCATCGCTATATGAATTTCCACTCCCTTTGTCATGTTCATTTTGATGAATTGTTGTTTCTTTGTTCTTTGTGTGTCTTGTGTTTTTTGTTGAGACATAGGAACTTTCCAGGCTATTAACTTTTTTGATTTTCCCCCATATTTGTTGTTTTTGTCCACACTACATTCAGCAAGAAAGCCTTAGGTGTGCAGAGCCTTTGTCCTTTATTTACCATTTCCTTTCCCTTTCTGTGATATCTATTTCTCCCTCCTTGGTTGGATTGGGATTCAAAACTTTCAGATCTCATTTTGCAACTTTCACTCTTTCCCAAACACATTAGAGAACATGTTGTGGTCAGTCTATCCACCAGTGGGCATTGCCATTCAGGTGAGATATCATGTACTAATCAATCTGTACACCAGGTGGTGTGGTCCTCTCTCTCTAGTTTTTACTCCCTTCTCTTTTTTGTTCTTGTAGTCAGAGTTTTGGTCAGAAAATCCAAACCCAGCAAGCAAGCCCTTTTGAAGTTGGGTGTTGCCTTCTGGTTTTGCCCAAGGTTTTCTTCCCTGATCTGTGAAAGCTGCTTATATCTGTACTGGCATTCAGGGGAAGCACAGGGAAACTTTCCTCCATTTCAAGAAGAGAAGGAGCTGGTGCTTCCCAGAAAGACCTTTGAGAGATCTGTCTGTTGGTTTCAGAGCCTCAGTGGCCCATGGTAGTTGGAGGAACAGTCTCTACTTAGATGATGCACTTCTTGACTGTAGGAAATCTTCTGTAGGAGTTCGTTTCAGTCCAACATCTGGTAATTACCAGTTTGGGGAGGGGTGTGTTCATACCCTAAATGGACCCTCAGGGTGGTTTGCCTTGTTGCAATCAGAGCCTGCCCCACAGTATGTTAACTGTGAGTGTAGCCTCCTCTCAGGATGCTTGTTTCTTGAGAAACAGCCAGAGGCTAATTAATTATGGAAGCAAACTACACTGTATGAGCCCTCTGTAGCAATTAGCAGTAGGCTTTCAGCCAGCAGTGCCCAGGTGAGGAAGGTGCTGGCACACTCCAAATGGATCCTTGTTGTTATCAGAGCTAAACCACCCCTTCCCCTGGAGTGGGTATTGCTGCCACTAAAGGTGTCTGCTTCTTAGTGTGCAGCAGCCTCATTCAGCAGTCCTCAGCACTGACTAAATGGGAGAGCAGACAGACCAGAACTGACTCCCTGGGAGGTCTGTCTTTTTTATTTTAGAGGCCTGAGCTATGTGATGTGCCAGAAGGCAGATAGAGTGTTGACTCTGAGAGTGGACTTCACTGGATAGGCCTTCTGTAGCAATTTGCAGACAGCTTGCAACAGACAGTGTTTGAGCACACTCCAAACAGAACTCCAGGGAAGTCTGCCTTATTGATTTTAAGGAAGAAGCTTGGAGTCCTATCTCTTTGTACAGGCAGGGGCTGTGCTGGTTAGGAAAGCAGTATCTTTTTCTGGGACCACTACCCCAGTTCACAGCAGGAAGTGGCATGCATGGTAGAGGAGCAAGGATGGTGGGAGAAGCAATTTTCCTACCACAAGTGACTCATTGATTTGTTGCTTCTTGCCTGTCTGCAGTTTCTCGCTGCTTTCCTCTGCTTCACAATTCAGAGCTCTTCAAAGCTGAGTAGTTTCCTTGTTGTATTTGCGGGAGAGGGTCAGAATGATTGCTTTTTTATGGCACCATCATCCCAGAATGACTTTTTTTTTTTTTTTTTTTTTGGACACCTTCTTCTTAATTATCTCTATGTCCATTGCCAAGCCCTGTCAATTCAAGTTCCTAAATGGCCCTCCTGTCTTTCTATTTCTCTTCATTTCCATGCCCCATGGCCTCAGACTCACACATACTTTCATGTGTCCTTTTTGGAACTATCACAAACCACAGTGATGGCATAGTGGTTAAGGTATTTGGCTGCTAACCAAAAACTAACCTAGCACTGTGACAGCCTCTCACCTCCATGTGAGCAGCAATGGCTCTACTTGTTCATTAATACTTTTTCTTAGTCCTCAGCAGAATGACAGACATATAGCAGATATTGAATGAAAATTTTATTTTTTATTTTTTTAATTTTTTATTTTAAGAACTTGTTTTATATTCAACGTAATGTGTATATTTAGTTTCATTCCCCATTTACCATGTCCAACTCTAACCCAGTCTCCTCCCCTCCCTACCCTGTAACCCTCCCCCTATGCCCCTCATATTTATGCACTCCTGTTTATCCTGCATTTCCCCAATTTGAATGTTGGTCCTCTGGTGCCCCGTGGTTGATTGCTCTAAGGGATATAATACCAAAGAGTGTGTGGGCGCGTCATCCTGGGTTGAGTGGTCTGCATGTACAATTTGTTAACTATTGGGCTGAAGCCAGCCCCTGAGAGTGCATTTTATTTTAGGCGTAGAATGTATTCCAGGGCCATAGTATTGGGGATCTCACCAGCTTTCATCTGACCAGTAATTCTGGTCATTGAATGAAAAATTTTATGAGTGAATGAGTGAATGAAGGTATTATCTAGTTTGAACTATCAGGAATTCTGAATTGGTACCTTCTAGCATGTTGTCAAGGAACTCTGGTGGCACAGTGGTTAAAGCATTGGGCTACTAACCAAAAGGTTGGTGGTTCGAACCCACCAGCCACTGTGTGGGAAAAGATGAGTCAGTCTGCTCCCATAAAGGTTTACAGCCTTGGAAACCTTATGGGGCAGTTCTTCTCTGTCCTATAGGGTCACTATGATTTGGAATTGACTTGATGGCAGTAGGTTTGGCTCTTTGGTTTTAGCATGTTGTTGCTGTTGTGTGCTAGTGAGTGTCTTGGTTGTGGCCCAGAGCTGCAAAAGGGTTGGAGAGATTGCAAAACTGCACTGTAGGAATGCTCAGAAACATGAAAAAGTTTTATTTTTAGAGTTGGGGAGGGTACTCCTGTGGCTTCCAGCCAAAAAAAAACAGGCATATGAGCTGAATATTTACATCAGGTAGATCCACTCCTTGGAGAGATAAATCATGGAAGAATAGAAGGGCTGTGTATGCACAGGGAGACAGCTCAGGGGGCAGGAGTGCATGGGAGGGAAGGACACAGGGAAATGGTAACTATAGGAAGGAAGTGGGAAGAGAACTGTTGCATTGTGGTAAATTGCAGTAAGTGTCATGAGATAAAGTACATGTGAACTGCTGTATGGAAAATTGATTTGCTCTGTAAACTCTCACCCAAATCACAATAAAAGTTAAAAAAAGAAATAAAAGAGTTGGGGAGGGAGCTTACCAGATAAGTGATGTCACATCCAGCAGTGGCTGGCTGGTCAGGTTCCAGGTTCAGAGTCCACTCCCTTTCCTTTCTCCCAGGTCCCTCTGATTGAGGCACTATCACATAGCTGTTATGAATTTGATATGACCTCAGTGGCACCTGATGCTAGTAGGTGGTGGGAACAATGTATGGCAGTATGTGCTGGTGATAAAATTAACTAAGGAATGTGGCCCTCAAGGAGAAGGGGAGGGAATAGGGATGATTTTGCATTATCCTATATTTGGCTAAACAGGACAGGGTCTGGGAGCAATTTTGAGGAGGTACAGTCATGCCCAGGACACATTGAATTGATTGCAATTCCTATTGTAAGCAATTTAATTGTCTTATGTGCCAGCATTACTTAATTTACAATGAAATATAGATCGATTCTGTGGTTATGGTCGTTTAGGCTTGAAGTTTCTAAAACAAATTAATGGTGTTGACTTGAAATGAATATCATGTCAAGGCTGTGCTACAACTACTGCTCACTGCCATTGAGTTGATACGGATCGGACTCGTAGCGACCCCTCCTTGGGTTTGCAATATCACTACGGAAGTAGATTGCCCAATCTTCCTTCCGAGGAGTAGCTGGTGGGTTTTATCTAGTTTGAACTATCAGGAATGCAGATGACACAACCTTGCTTGCTGAAAATGAAGACTTGAAGAACTTACTGATGAAGATCAAAGTCAATAGCCTTCAATATAGGCTTCTGGTTAGCAGTCAAATGCCTTAGGCACTATGAAGGCTGTGAGTGTGTGATATTTTCTGCAAAAAAAGAAAAGAGAGGAGAATGTTTGGTATCTGTTTCCAAACCATATAATGAGGTAATGACATAGCAGCTGTGTTAACTTTAATCTGAGAAAAGTTGTTGTTGTTGTTATTTGTGTGTCGTAACAAATTAAATGTGGGAATGCTGAGATCATGAAAATGCATCCTGTAGGTCAGGTCAAACCAAAGACAGAATCAAAGAGGTTTGTGGAGCTCGAGTAAATTGGAGATACCATTTGCCTCCTGCCCTTTCAATGCTGTGGAGGGAGCTTGAAGGGAATTTAGAAATATAAAAGACATCCTTCCTTTTCTCCTAATGGTAAATAAATACATTACACTGTCTGAGGCCAAAAGGAAGCCCCAGAAATGTTAGAAAAATAATTGTCATTGGTACTTCTTTGTGACTATTCCTCCTTGAGTACCTTTCTATAAATGGTATCCAGCTTTTTTTTTTTTAAGGTATTGTGTTCTTTCTTCCCTGGGATCTCACATGCTTTATGAAATGAAACTTCAGATTGTGAAATGATGATTTGCTCTCATGGCTTCTCTCTTTATAGTGGAGTAAAGACAAGTGAAACTGCCTGTGTTGTTATAAGTCTGTTGCACACTTGCAGTGTGTGTTGCTTAACATTTTACCGTGAGGCAAAATGTCTTTAATGTTTGATTTTCTAGTTATGGAAGACTTGCAGCTCAGAAATGACATTCAGAGAAGGGTTTTTAAGTGTTAATCATGGGTCTACGTTCTTCCGGATTCCTGTGCGCATGCAGCTCTGTTCACCTCATGACAGTGCTGGTGATGAGCTGCTGGCTTAGTGGCTCAGCAATCCAGGCTGCAGGTTAAAGACAGATCGCAAGGGAGCGGGTCTGTGACAACTATATTTCTCATGGAAATTGCTGAAAGATGGAGGTTTGAGGGCTTGCAATAAATAGAAAGCCAAGAAAGAATTAATCTGGTATATAAGTGAAAGAAATAATCAATTCTCTGTGTTCAGAAAAGTTTCAGATTGGGTGGAAGGTTTTGGCTCTTTTAACAGAGAGGATTGAGAATCTAGACTGAGTAAAAAGTACTTTCAGTTTGGGTTGCATAAAACCCAGCAAGGACCCCAATTCAAAATAATAAGCCATCTGCTGTTATTAGGAAAGTATTATTTTTCCAGAAGGACCACTCATGAATATAAAAGAGAAGCAAGTATATCAAGTTTATAAACCCTGGATTAACTCCAACAGCAAAGCCAATTAAGCCCTCCATTGTTGTTAGGTGCTAATGAGTCAGTTTCAACTCATAGCAACTCTTTGTATAACAAAAGGAAACACTGTCCAGTCCTGCACCATCCTCACAATCATTGCTATATAAGCTCAATGTTGTAGCCATTGTATCAATCTTTCTCATTGAAGGTTTTCCTTTTTTTTCACTGACCCTCTATCTTACCAAACATACTATTCCACTCCAGGGACTAGTCCACCTTGACAACATGTCCAAGTATGAGAGAGAAAGTCTCACCATCCTCACTTCTAATGAGTATTCTGGCTGTACTTCTTCCAAAACAGATTTGTTCATTCTTCTGGCAACATATTCAAAATTCTTCGCCAACCCCATAATTCAAAGGCATCAATTCTTCGGTCTTCCTTATTTGTTGTCTACCTTTTGCATGCATATGAAACCATTGAAAATACCATGACTTGGGTCAGGCACACCTTAGTCATCAAAGTGACATCTTTAAAGAGGTCATTTGCAGATCTGCCCAACTCAATACATTGATTTCTTGACTGCTGCTTCCATGGGTGTTGACTGTAGATTCAAGTAAAATGAAATCCTTGAAACCTTCAATATTTTCCCATTTACCATGATGTTACTTATTGATTTTGTCATGAGGCTTTTTGTTTTCTTTATGTTGAAATATAATCTATATTGAAATATAATTTATATTGAAATATAATCTACTTTGATCTTCATCAGTAAGTTCTTCAAGTCTTCTTCATTTTCAGCAAGCAAGGTTGTGTCATCTGCATACTGCAAGTTGTTAATGAATCTGCTCCCCATCCTTATGTTCCATTCTTCTTCTTATAGTCCAGCATCTCAGATTATTTGTACAGCATACAGATAGAATAAGTATGGTGAAAGGATACAACCCTGATGCACATCTTCCTGATTTTAATCCATGAAGTATCCCCTCATTTTGTTTGAATGACTGCATCTTGTTCTATGTATAGGTTCCTCATAAGCACAATGAAATGTTCTGGAATTCCCATTCTTCACAACATTATCCATAATTTGGAATGCTCCACACAATCTAATTCCTTTGCATAGTCAGTAAAACACAGGTAAATATCTTTCTGATATTCTCTTCTTTCAGCCAAGATCTATATGACATCAACAATGATATTCCTCACTCCCCATCGTCTTCTGAATCCAATTTGAATTTCTGTCAGTTCCCTGTTGATGTTTTTGAATTATTTTCAGTAAAATTTAATTTCAATGTGATACTAATGATAACTGATAATTTTCTCATTCTGTTGGATCACCTTTCTTTGGAATGGTCACAAAAATGAGTCTCTTCCAGTCAATTGACCAGGTAGCTTCTTCCAAATTTCTTGGCACAGATAAGTGAGCCCTCTCAGCATTCCATCTATTTGTTGAAAGATTTCAATTGCTATTCCAACAATTCCTTAAGCCTTGTTTTTTGCCAGTGCCTTCAGTACAGCTTGGACTTCTTCCTTTAACACCATCAGTTTCTTGGATGCTACCTTTTGAAGTATTCCTTCCAGATTTTTTGGTTGCTTCCTGGGTCATTCAATACTTTGACCATACACTCCTTCAATATTACAACTGGAGATTTGATGCTTTTCTTCAGTTCTTTCAGTTTAAGAAATGATGAGTATGTTATTCCCTTTTGGTTTTCTAACTCTGGGTCTTTTCATTATCATATTTTACTTTGTCTTCTCAAGTCACACTTTAAACTCTTCTGTTCAGTTCTTTTACTTCATTCCTTCCATTTGCTTTAGTTACTCTTTGTTCAAGCACAAGTTTCAGAGTCTTGTGCCATTCATTTTGATCTTTTCTTTCTTTCCTGTCTTTTTATTAACATTTTTCTTTCTTCACATATGATGTCATTGGTAGCTCTTCTGGTCTTTGGTCATTAGTGTGTATCAAATCTATTCTTGAGATGGTCTCTAAATTCAGGTGGGGTATCCTCAAAGTCCTAATTTGGCTCTTATGGACTTGTTTTAATTTTCTTTAGTTTCAACTTGATCTTGCATATCAGCAACTGATTATCTATTCTGCAGTCAGCCCTTGGCCTTGTTCTGACTGAAGATATTGAGCTTCTCTATCATCTCTCTCCACAGATGTAATTAATTTAATTTTTGTGTATTCTATTCTGGTGAGATCCATGTGTATAGTCACTATTTATGTTGTTGAAAACATTCATTTTCAATGAATATGCTGTTGGTCTTGCAAAATTCTATTGTACAATCTCCCATGTGGTTTCTATCCCAAAGTCGTATTTTCCAACTATTGATCCTTCTTTGTTGTTTCCAACTTTCACATCCCAATTACTAGTAATTATTAATGCATCTTGACTGCATGTTTGATCAATTTCAGACTTGAAAGTTGGTAAATGTCATTAATTTCTTCATCTTTGACATCAGTGTTTGGTGCACACATTTGAGTAATAGTTGTATTAACTGATCTTCCTTGAAGGTGTATGGATATTATCACTGACAACATTGTACTTCAGGATTGATCTTGAAATACACTTCAACAATGAATGTGATGCCATTCCCCTTCAATCTGTTATTCTGCTGTTTCCATACTATTCATTCTATTCCCGTAGTACACTATATGATTTTCTGACTCAAAATGGCCATTTCAGCTCACTAATGCCTAGAATATGGATCTTCAAGTGTTTCATTTCATTTTTGATGACTTCCAATTTTCCTAGATTCATACTTCATATATTCTATGTTCCAATAAGTAATGCAAGTTTGTAGCTATTTCTTTTCATTTTGAGTCTTGCCACATCAGCAACTGAAGGTCCTGAAAACTTTACTCCAACCACCTCATTAAGGTCTACTCTACTTTGGGGAGACAGCTTTTCCCTAGTCATATTTCGAGTGCCTTCCAACCTGAACTGGGAACTCTGGTGGTGCAATGGTTAAAGCATTCAGCTGCTAACCAAAAAGTCAGCAGTTTGAATCTACTACCAGCTGCTCCATTGGAGAAAGATGGAGGAGTCTGCTTTTGTAAAGATTTACAATCTTGGAAACCTTATGTGGCATTTCTAATCTATCCTACAGGGTTGTTATGAGTCAGAATTGACCCTATTGCAGTTGATTGGGGTTTGGTTTGGTTTCTAATCTGAAGGGCTCATTTTTAGGCACTATTGCAGACAATGTTCCACTGCTGTTCATAAGGTTTCCACTGGTCAAGTTTTTAGTAGTAGATTTTCCCAGCCTGTCTTAGTCTGAACATTGTCCATCATTGGTGACCACAGTGGCATTTGAAATACAGTGGCATAGCTTCCAGCATTACCATAGTTCAACAAACTGTCAAGGTAAGTGGGAACTATTTGCCTTAAATAGTAAGAATATTTCCATACCCAATCTCAACATAAGCAATTTAAGATTAAATAAATATTAAATGATAAAATAAGTGAAAGGAAGTCAAAGAAGTACTGACTTTTTTTCCCCCAAAATGACTATTTTATAAGTTAAAAGGTCAAATTATTTAAAAATAATTGAAAGAGCTTGAGTGTTGTACTTTTTTTGCCCTAATTTTCTTTGCATTAATTTCATTCTGAGCAAAAAGCCTGTAGGAAAAAGATACTTTTCATTATAGACATATAGGTGGAGTTGCTTGGTGGCCAAAATAGGTCCTTGGAAACTGTATCTAAATGAAGTACACTGCTGTCACCTGGTGATCACATTCTGAAATTACAATGATATCATCTTGAAGGCACTGCCCTTCCCTTAACTTAATTCCCCAACAGTTCAAACTAGTTGCCATTGAGACCATTCCTATTCATGGTGGCGTCAAGTGTATCAGAGTAGAACTGTGTTCCACAGGACTTTCAATGGAAGAATTTTTGGAAGTAGATCACCAGGTCTTTCTTCTTAGGCATCTCTGGATGATTTTGAATCCAACCATTTGGTTAACAGCTGAGTATGTTAACTGCTTGCACCACTCAACAATAGACGATATCACAGAATTTTAGAGCTTAAGAAATCTTAGCACAAATCACATTTGGCTTCTCCATTTTACAGATGCAAAATCAAGACCTTAAAATGTTAAAGCCACTAGAAGGTGGCTCATTTGGCTAGTGGTGCATTTGTGGTACATGCCATGCCAGAGCCAGTAGGATGGGATTTCAGTGGCAGCTCTGAAATTAATTATCTGTGAGATCTTGGACGAATTCTAGAACCTTGCAGAACATCAGTTTCTTCCCATGCAAATGATCATCACTTGTCAGGTGTTGTGTTAGCATTTTACATGTATTATCTTATTTAGTCCCCATAGCATCTCCAGGAACTGGATTCTATATTTATTCTATTTTAAATAAATTATTGTGGTAAAATATATATAAGAAAACACTTTCCATTTAAATCATTTTTAAGGGTACAATTCAAAAGTTTTAAGTGTACATTAAAAATATTTTCATCACCCTAAACTCAGCACCTCTTAAGTAATACCTCCCCATTACCCCCTCCCTCAGCCCCTGGTAACCACTAATAAACTTTTGTCTCTGCATTTGCTTATTCTAGATATTTCATATAAAAGAGATCATATAATATTTTTCCTTTTTATGTCTGACTTACTTCACTCAGCATAATGCTTTCAAGGTTCATCCCTGTAAATCATGTATCAGGAGTTCATTTCTCCTTATGGCTGAATAATATTCCATTGTATATGTATACTACATTTTGTTTATCTGCTCCCATTTTTACAAGTGAGAAAACTGAGGTGTAGCAAATTATAGAAAATAAGATTAAAGTTAGGATTTGAACTAAAATTTGTCTGATACGAAATCATGTTATTAACTACTGACCTATAGTATTCATTAATCCAAAATATTTTTAATTATTTCTGATTGATTGTAAAGCAAAAGTATAATTATTTATGTAAAAAAAGAGAGTGTTGCTGAAAGTGCTACTTAGAGGTAAAAAGAAGCAGAACATAGTTGTAAAAGGAGCCATGGATTTTTGGAACAGACAGACCTCATTTAAGTATGTCCCTTGCTGGGATTAGGATAACACAGTTTATCTCACTGAGCATAATTTTCCTTATTTTAAAATTAGACTAATCATTACTAACTCACTGTTGTTGCTGTTGTTGTTATGTGCCGGCAAGTTGGGCCCGACTCATAGCGATCCCTCCTTGGGTTTCCGAGGCAGTATCACTAAGGAAGTAGATTGCCCAACCTTCCTTCCAAAGAGTGGCTGGTGGGTTTGAACCACCAGCCTTCTGGTTAGCAGTCACGTGCCTTAGGCATTACACTACTAACTCACTAGGTTGGTAAAAATGGAAAATATTAGTGTTGGTGACAACATAGAGCCATTGAAACCTGATACACAGCTGATGATAGTGGAAATTGGTACAACCACTTTGGAGAAACGGCAAAATAGAGTACAGCTGGATCCATGATAACATTACTACTATTCAAATTTATGGACCAACTACTAACACCAAAGATGAAGAAATTGAAGACTTTTACCAGTTTCTGCTTTCTGAAATTGACCAAGCATGCAATCAAGATATAGTGATAAATACTGGTAACTGGAATATGAAATGTGGAAACAAAGATGAAGTGTTGGTAGTTGGAAAATATGGCCTTGGTGATAGAAATGACACTAGAAATCTCACTATAGAGTTTTGTAAGATCAATGATTTATTTATTGCAAATACTGTTTTTAAAAAACATAAATGGTGACTATACATGTGAGCCTCACCAGATGGAATACACAGGAATCAAATGGACTACATCTGTGGAAAGAGCCAATGGAGAAGCTCAATATAACCACTCAGAAAAAGGCCAGGGGCTGACTGTGGAAACGACCCATCAGTTGCTCGTATGCAAGTTTAAGTTGAAGCTGAAGAAAATTAAAGCAAATCCAAAACAGCCAAAATATAACTTTGAGTATATCCCACCTGAATTTAGAGAACATTTGAAGAATAGATTTGATTCATTGAACACCAATGATCAAAGACTAGATGAGTTGTGGGATGACATCAAGGACATCACACACAAAGAAAGCAAAAGGTTATTATGAAGACAGAGAAAGAAATAGACCAATATGGATGTCAGAAGAGACTCTGAAATTGCTCTTGAACAGACAGTAGCTAAAGTGAATGGGAGAAATGATGAGGTAAAAGAGCTGAACAGATTTTAAAGGGCAGCTCGAGAAGACAAAGTAAAGTATTAAAATGAAATGTGCAAAGTCCTGGAGTTAAAAAATCAAAAGGAAGGGACACACTTGGCATTTCTCAAGCTGAAAGAACTGAAGAAAAAATTCAAGTCTCAAGTTGCAATATTGAAGGATCTTATGGACAACGTATCAAACAATGCAGAAAGCATCAAGAGAAAATTGAAGGATTATACAGAGTCACTGTACCAAAAACAATTGGTTGACATTCAACCACTTCAGGAGGTAGAATGTGGTCAAGAATCAGTGGTACTGAAGGAAGAAATCCAAGCTGCAATGAAGAAATTGGTAAAAAAAACAAGGCTCAAAGAATTTATAGATTAGCCATTGAGATATTTGAACAAATGGATGCAGTACTGGAGGCACTCACTCATTTATACCAAGAAATTTGGAAGACAGTTACCTGGCTAACCAACTGGAAGAGATACATATTTATGCCCATTACAAAGAAAGGTGATCCAATAGAATGTGGAAATTGTCAAACAGTATCATTAATATCATGCCTAAGTAAAATTTTGCTGAAGATAATTCGAAAACATTCGCAGCAGTATATTGACAAGGAACTGCCAGAAACTCAAACCAGATTCAGAGAAGGATGTGGAGTAGGGGAGTATCATTTCTGATGTCCAATTGACATTGGCTTAAAGCAAAGAATATCAGAAAGATGTTTACCTATGTTTTATTGACAATGTAAAGGCATTCAACTATATAGATCACAACAGCTTTTGATAACACTGTGGAGAATGGGAATTCTGGAACACTTAATTGTGCTCATGATGAATCCATACATAAACCAAGAGACAGTTATTCTACCAGAACAAGTGTATACTACATCAGGAAAGGTGTGTGTCAGGATTGTATCCTTTCACCATACTTATTCAATCTATATGCTGAGCAAAGAATTCAAGAAGCTGGGCTATGTGAAGAAGAAAGGGCATCAGGATTGGGGAATATATTAACAATCTGTGATATGCAGATGGCACAACCTTTCTTGCTGAAAGTGAAGAAGACTTGAAGCACTTACTGATGAAGATCAAGGACTACAGCCTTCACTATGGATTGCAACCTAACAAAGAGAAAACAAAAATCTTCACAACTAGACCAATAAGCAATAAATGATAAATTTATTTATGATAAATGGAGAAAATATTGAAGATGGCAAGGATTTCATTTTACTTGGACCCCCAATCAACATCCATGAAAGCAAGAGTTACTAAATCAAATGACATATTGCATTGGGCAAATCAGCTGCAAAAGACCTTTTTAAAGTGTTTAAGAGCAAAGACGTCACTTTGAAGACTAAGGTGTGCCTGATCCAAGCTGTGGTATTTTCAATAGCCTCATATGCATGTGAGGGCTGTACAATGAATAAGGAAGACTGTAGAAGAATTGACGCATTTGAGTTGTGGTGTTGGCAAAGAATATTAAATGTACCATAGACTCCTAGAAGAAAGAACAAATTTGTCTTGGAAGAAGTGCAGCCAGAATCCTCCTTGGAACCTAGAATGGCCAGACTTTGTTTCTCACACTTTTGTCAAGTTGTCAGAATGGATCAATACTTGGTAAAGTAGAGGGTCAGCAAAAAGGAGATCTTCAATAATAGGAATTGACATGGTGGCTGTGACATTTGGCTCAAGCATGAGAACAATTGTGAGGATGGTGTAGGACCGTGCAGTGCTTCATTCTTTTGCACATAGGCTTCCTATGAGAGGAAACTGACTCAATGGCATTTACCAACAACAACAACAATGATTTTAAACACCCAAACCCCTAGAATGAATGAGCAGGGAGAACCCAAGGTGCATCCTAAACCCTGAAATGTGATGCCTCTGCCTTCCCTCCTCCTGTCTTCATTCAACTGCCCAGTATCTGTGCAGCTTTTCACTTCCAGCTCAGAGTAGTGCCTGCTGTGACTTCTCTGTTCTTGTCATGGCCACTGGTGAGGACTGAGACACTCAGGGTATCTTGGCTTCGGGATCATGATGGATGCAGTTGCATGAAGAGGGCAGATGAAGCCAAGGCTGCCATCACCAGTTGCCCTCCAGGACCAACAACCCACTCCCTATTCCCCATCCAGTCTTGCAGGCCATCTTTCTGTGCCACATCAGCCCTATGTGTGACCTGCCCCCCAGAAGTGGTCATAGTCCTGATCCGACTTCCAGTGCAGCCCCCACCCAGGTCAGCTGCACACCCATAAGACTGTCCTCCAGTATCCAGTGGATACAGCTGTCAGGCTTTGTCTGGTGGGCTCCCATAAGGTTTTAATATAATAGGTTTGATGAGGATTTAACTACAGATTATATATTATATATATATATTATACATATAATATATATACATATTATATATATATATATAGGAGCTCTGGTAGCATAGTGCCTAAGGCACTTGACTGCTCACCAGAAGGCTGGCGGGTTCAAACCCAC
>NW_006921615.1:1630364-1633781 GCF_000298275.1 Orycteropus afer afer
GTTCAAACCCACCAGCCACTCCTCGGAAGGAAGGTTGGGCAATCCTACTTCTGTAGTGATACTGCCTCAGAAACCCAAGCAGGGGTCGCTATGAGTCGGGGCCGACTCAACGGCACATAACAACAACAACATATATAATATGGTGTTCACACAATTTCCAAATCATGTTAATGTCCTATTTCACAGAACATATCCTGGACATTAAGCAATGTATAATATTACAGTAATTCTGCAGGCTCAGGAGACAAATGGGCTGCCATTTACTTGTGGTATTTTCTGTTAGAGTAGCACTAAAGGACCAAAACAATCACCTTTCTAATCTGTGGTCAGCAAGTATATGAAAACCCAGTCAGTCACTCAACCCTCAGGGACTCAATTTCCTTAGTGAGCAAAAGCAGTGATAGAAACATGACTAGCAGTATTCAGAACACGGGGAGAATAAATGGAGTAATAGACTCAAGAGTGCTTGAAATATAGGGACCTATATAAATATAGGATGGTTGATTCATGCTTCATTGAAATCAAATGATATAGTATAAAAAGTAGCATTATTTTCCCATTTCTTTCTCCCCTTTGGTAAGATACCAAATTGGTATTGATTCATTTCATTGCTTTGCTTTACGAAGTGCTTTGTGGAATTGCTTGCAAAGTCTTACCCTTCAGAGTAGCTAGGGTGCTTTAATTATTTTCTAACCTGACATTCCAGTGAATGATTTTATTTAGACCCTGAAGTGCCAGGACAGTGTTAACTCTGCTGACACTCATGTTAATAGCTCACTCAGCCACATCAGTGCTGACAAGTCCATCTAGGCATACTGTGACCACCTACTTTAAACTGCATCTGAATTTTGTGAGTTTGTGCAAATGTAGCCTGGAGAGGTCAAATATGGATTGTCTAATCTAACCATCTGAGCTTGGTGTGCAATGAGTTTCCATTTTTATCCCATTGGTTCAAAGGCTGGTTAGGCAAATGATCTAATGTGTTTGCTCCTATGATAGTTAAGGTTATATGTCAACTTGGCTGGGCCTGGTTTTGAGTGGCTGGGATGCTAGATGTAGTTATTCCCCATGGTGAGATTGGTAATTAACTCCATGGTGGAATCTACTGTAAGCAACTGAATAGCTGCCTTACGGATGAGGTCTGCTCCCAGTAGGAGCTCTGGTAGCTTAGTGCCTGTGATAGTTGGAGCTGTGTCAACTTGGCTGGACCCCAGTTCTGTGTGGTTGTTCCCATGATGGGATCAGATGACTGTGTTCTGAGTGGCCAGTCTTCCCAAGGGGAGTTTCCCTAGGGGTGTGGCCTGCTTCCAAGATATCCAGGGACATCCTGGGAAGAGCCACATTCTTTGAGGGATTGGAATCCTGATGTGCTGACTACAGATTTCCATGAGTGAGCAGCCCACCACTCAGCCTGAAGATCTTGGATTCGTCTTTTGTTGGAGTCAACAACCAGTGCACTGCCTGCCAGCCTTGAATTTCTCGGCCCCCTGCGCTTATGGAAGCTAAGGCTGCTGCCAGCCCATTTCCTCCAGAGACTTGGACTTGTCGGCTTGGACTTGTCAGCTTCTATACGCTTGTGAGCCATTTTCCTAAGATAAATTTCTCTCTCTCTCTCTCTATAAATATATATATACACTTTGCTGGTTTTTGTGTTTCTCTAGAGAACCCAATCTAACACATTTGGTACCGAGAGTGGTTCTAGAGAGACACAATCATAAGGATGGGCTTCCTAGATTGGTTCTCCAGTTTGATTAATTTTGATAACACTAGCGACTCTGAATCTGCTAGTGAAGAGACCCCTACTAATCTGTGGCGTGAGGTGGCAAAATTAATACGCAAAATAGCACCACCAATAGATCACGTACGTGTGAAAAGTGACGCTCTGGGTGATTGGATATTTGATATTTTTTTGCAATTTTGTCAGAATGAGGAGTATAAGGAAGCTGGGTGGTTGGTCCTAGCTACACTGGATAAATTGGTGAGGGAGCGAGATGGGCTCAAAGCTGCTGAGTCCCGGCTTACGCGCCGCAGGGATGACCTCAGTACTTCCAGGTGTGCTTTGAAAGAAAGCCTTATAGCTTCTACTACCAGGGCTGACATAGCTGAAACTCAAATCCAGAGTCTTATTGTAAGAGTGGCTGATTTACAATGCCAGCTCAATTGCCAACCCAGAATGGTGTCTGACATTAAAGTGAGGGCATTTATTGGAAAAAATTGGGATCCTGTAACCTGGAATGGGGACATATGGACAGATGATCAGGAAGATCAGGATATGGAGCCTGTAAATTCTGTTGCATCCCTCCCGTCTGAACAGATTACTGTAAAACCATTATCCCTTCCCCCTCAGCTTGAGGGGACTAACCAAATCGGTCCTGCTGGGCTATTGTGTGAGGCAGAAGATATGGAAAGCATTCCTGAATGCTCTCAGGAACTGACTCAAGCACCTATTCTGGCAGCTCGGCCCATGACAAAGGTCAAGTCTAAAAGAGCCCCAAGAGGTGAAATAGAAAGTGTGACTGAGGAGGTGATACGCTATACTCCAAAAGACCTACTTGATTTTACCAACATGTACAGACAGAAACCTGGAGAATATGTATGGGAATGGCTACTGAGGGTGTGGGATAATGGTGCAAGGAATGTAAGATTGGATCAGTCTGAGTTTATTGATATAGGTCCACTAAGTATGGATTCTTCATTCAATGTCTCAGCTCGAGAGGTTAAAAAAGGATCTAATAGTTTATTTGGTTGGCTTACTGAAGCATGGATTATGCTGTGGCCTACCTTAAGTCAAGTTGAAGTACCAGACCTGCCTTGGTTTAATGTAGAAGGAGGTATCGAGAGGCTTAGTGAAATTGGCCTGTTAGAATGGATTTATCAGTTTAGACCCCTAGAGCCAGGAATGGAGAGTCCAGAAGACACGCCTTTCATTAGTACCTGAGGAATAAATTTGTGAAGGGAGCTCCACCATCCTTGAAGACTGCTGTGATTGCTATTTTATGTAAACCTGATTTGACAGTGGGAACTGCCCTAATTGAACTAAGACACTTACATACGATGGGGCTGACTGGACCCCATGGTAGTAGGGGCCAAGTGGCAGCAGTTAATCGACAAAGGCAAGGTGGGCATGGTTACCATAATGGACAGCAGAGTTGGAACACTAATCAGAACAGTCTGACTTGTGTGGAATTACGGCATTGGTTACTTTCTCATGGTGTTCCTCGTAGTGAAATACATGGCAAGCATACTTGTATTTACTTGATCTATATAGATGAAGAATTCTAGGTCACGTGAACAGCAACCTAGATTGAATCATCAGAATACAGAGTCACAACCTCTCAATCAATTCCCAGACTTGAGTCAGTTCACAGACCCACAACCCCTTGAATGAAGGGGAGGCCAGGTCCCTTTGAGGAAGGA
>NW_006921615.1:1643751-1676595 GCF_000298275.1 Orycteropus afer afer
GGATAGTATTGCAGGTAGGCCACACCCCTGGGGAAACTCCCCCTAGGCCGACCGGCCACTTAGAACGCAGTCATGTGATTCATCATGGGAACCACCACTCACAACTGGAGTCCAGTCAAGTTGACACATCTTCAACTATCACAGACTGTGCCTTTTTACTTTTCAAACTTGGGTTTGTCAGCCTCAGCAGCCAACAGCTGCCTGAGTGAAGAAAGCCTCCGACTTCAGTAGGCCGGGAGCAAGAGGCAGAGCTGAAGCCCAAGGTTGAGGGGCTTTCACCCAGACCCTAGAGCCAGGCACTTTGGACTCAGCCTTCTAGCTTCCAAAACTGTAAGAGAATAAACTCTTGTTATTAAAGCCATCCACCTGTGGTATTTCTGTTAGTGCAACACTAAAAAACAAAACAAAACACTCATTACCATTGAATCAATTAGACTCATAGAAACACCTCCTTGGGTTTCTGCGGTGGTATCTCTAAAGAAATAGATTGCCTACTCTTCCTCCTGAGGAGTGGCTGGTGGGTTTGAACCCCAGCCTTCTGGTTAGCAGTCAAATGCCTTAGGCACTATGCCACTAGAGCAACACTAGATGTAACCAAAACAGCTCCATTTTCTGTTTCTCAAAGCCCCACAGAGTCTTACAGGACTGACTTACTTTTTTAAGTATGAAAGAACTTGGGTTCCTTTTTGTGGTTATTTCTTATGCCTGAAAATGAGAACTGCTTTGCTCTGTAATGAATGCCTATAAAACTCAGATTTGCAGGGGGATGCGGTATGTGTGGCTAACATCAATTACTTGGTATTGGAAAGAGTAGTCTCTGTGGCTGGTAATAGCTGGTGGAGGGTGAAGTTATACTGAGTCTGCTTGAGATAGAAAGAATATTTTAGTCTTTGTTCATGCAGAAGCAGACTCGGAGACAAGTACTAGATAACAAACAATTTATTTAGGCTACCAACTGCCTGTTAGTTTTTGCATTGTGGTGGCTTGCATGATGCTATGATGCTGGAAGCTATGTCACTGACATTTCAAATATCAGCAGAATCACCTATCATGGACAGATTTCAGCAGAGGAAAAAAGGCCTGATGATCTACTTCTGAAAATTAGTAATTGTAAACCTTATTTATCACAAGAGAATATGGAAGATGAGCCCCCTAGGTTGGAAGGCAGTCAAAATAGAAAGTGGCTGCAAAAATGGATTCATTGATCCATTATCAATGATTGTGAAGATGGCATAGGACGGGACAGTGTGCTGTTCTGTTACACATCAAATCTCTGACTTGACAGCAACCAACAACATTTATTTGGAAGGTGATCTTAAAAATAGTGCCTGTGGTTTTTAAATGTTGCAAATGGCCATCCAAGGCACAATAATCAATCTCTATTTGCCTGGAACACCAGAGCAAGAAGGACTGTCAGAAATAAGAGGAGGATGTGGAATACATAACTAATTGCCTCCATGAACAATTGCCGGCTCTTTCATGAAACTAGAACTGGATGGTGCCAGTTCTTACTGGCACATTTTACTACTGTTACTGAACATTTTGATCAAAGATTCTATAGAAGAATCCTGATCAAAAAGGGAAAATGCAGAAGAGAATTTCAAATTCCCATGGACTCTAGACTTTCTGGAGTCATGATGGGTAGATGAACCCCTGAAACTATATCCCTCAGATAATCTTTCAATCTTAAATCAAAAATATCCCTTGGATTCTTCTTAAAGCCAAATAATAGTTTAGTTCAACTAGTAAAGTATGTCTGCCTTGGGCACTATGTTCTTTTAAGATGTATTTAAGTGGGGATCAAATTGACAACAACATTTTAAAAGTTTAAATAGGAGGGACTGAGTTTATGTAATGGGGGAGAAACAACTCAGAAAGGGAAGGGGAGAATGGTTGCATAACTCAAAGAATGTTATCACTGTCCCTGAATTGTCCATGTAGAAACTGTTGAATTGGTGTAAGTTTTGCTGTGTATATTTCCAAGAACAAGAACAAAAATAAAATGAGTTATTTAAAAAGCATTATAGCAGGGGGTGGAGAATTTAGATAGACAGGAGAAGGAAGCTGATGACGGGTGTATCAATAAAATTAAACACATTGCTTTGGGTAAATGGAGTTTAATTCTGTGGTGGAGCACTGGAAAACCGAACTGTGCCTCAATCTCGTTCCTTAACTTGAAATTCCATGATCCAAACACCTATCTCTCTTATCAGGATGTTACACTGGTAACTCAAATTCAAAACATTTAAAACTCAACCTACTTTGTCTAGCTTTTAAATCTCCAGAAGTATTTCTTTCCCTGCATTTCTTACCTTTGGATGGTATAATCACCCCACTTATTATTTCATCCACTTTCTCCCTTCCCCTACCACCTTCACAAAACCAGCATGTTATATATTTTACGTAATTCTCAAATCTACTCTTTCCTCGTTAACACTGTTTTTATTTTCTCTCATTTTTAAATGGAGTTACTACAATAAACTCTGCAGTAATGGGTTCCCAAAGATGTCCATGTCTTAATCCCTGATACAAGTATATATGTTACCTTACATGACAAAAGACACCTTGCAAATATAATTAAGTGTCTTGAGATTATCCAGGTGTTCAAAATATGACTATAAGGGTCTGTGGTAGTTGTGTGTCAACTTGGTTGGGCTGTGGTTTTGGGTAGTTTGGCAGCTAGGTGTAGTTAGTCCCTATGATGAGATTATAATCACTTGCATGGTGGAATCTGCTGTGAGCAACTAATCAGTTGCAGGGGAGTTGCCTTCAGGGTGTGGCCTGCTTTCAGACATATGGAGAAGCTTTAAGAAAAGTCTCTAGCTTTTTAGCAAATCTGGATCCTGCATTTGGCTGAATCTTCCTCTCCAGTTCCTGGACTTGAACCAGTGGCCTGCCATGTTGCCTGCTGATCTTGGGATTGTGCCATTTTACCTGTCAATCTTGGGTTTGTTAGCCTCAGGAGCCTGTAGCTTCTGAGTTAGGAGAAGCCTCCAGCTCCAGTGAGTCTGGAATAAGAAACAGAACTAAAGCCCAAGGTCAAAGGGCCTACACCCAACCCCTAGAGTTGGCACTCTGAATTTGGATTTCTAACTATAAGAGAATAAATTCTTGTTGCCTAAGCCACCCATCTGTGGTATTTATGTTATAGCAGCACTAGAGAACCAAAACAGATTTCTTATCAGAGGGAAGTAGGAGGGTCAGAGTTTAAGAATATATAAGGATATATGAAGATAGAAGCAGAAGGTGAGAGAGAAAAGAAAATGAGAGAGATTTGAAGATGCCACAATGTTGGCTTTGAAAATGGAATAAAGTACCATGAACCAAGGAATGTAGGTAGACGTTGGAATCTGTATATAAAATATAAAAGCAGGAAACTAATATGCAAATACGTGAATTTGTTGAATGAATGACACTTCCTTGGCTTAAAGAAGCTAGTGGAGGGAATATGATCCCTCTATGGAGGAGATGAAGGAGGGAAATGAAAAAGTTGATCTGTTTACCTTGGTTGATAGGAGGTTGTCCAGGAGCTGGCCTCATTTCAGAATCCCAGAGCTTCCCATGCCTTCAGATTCCCAAATCTCCAAGGCATTAACCCAGAGAGAGTGGGCCTAATACTCATGTCTAATCTCCCTTGCTCCCCTCTGCTTCCAGCTCCCTGCACAAGGCTGGAAAGATATGAGCTCTATTCTGTGGGAAAACTACCCTTCATCATGTTTTCTTTCCTGATTAAAAATTGAGATCAGCTTACATCTCTATGTTTTCAGTTCTCAGTGTTTTGTTCTTGATGGACAAAAGCAAGCTTGTAGAATTCCAACCACTATTCTTTTCCAAGTATCTGGTTCTTTCAAATCCTTCTTTGTTTTCTCAGACTATTGTTCCTCTTAAACATGAGATCATGCATTCAGAAATTCACTATTTTATTCCAGGCTGGCTTAGCTTTCCCTTAAGGCCATGAATGTCACTGGATCACTAGTAGTAGGGACAGAGGAAATAAGCAAATTGCAGGAAAGAGGAGGCTAGGTTATTATATTTTGGTCTTTTCCTGACAGAATAAGCATGTCAACATTGTCAGGCATCAACTGATGGTAACAATGGTCACTTGTGTTTTTCCTCAGTGACTGGGTTGCTCATGAATGTATGACTACTTACTGTGTTTGTTCTTACTTTAAGGCATTTTGTAGACATAATTGTACAACTATAGTGCCAGCATTGGGTATCTGGTACAGAAATGATGATATTGCCAATAGGCATGGATCCAGTTCTTGTGGGACTTGAAGTCTGTAAAAAAAAAAAAAAAAAAAAAAAAATCAAGATCTCTTTATTAAAAAGTATACAAAATTACAACTATAAAACATTAGGTATAAAAGTGAGAGGCCAAAGTATTACCAGAAACCATTCTAAAGCTGAGACAGCAAGAACTCCAATTATGCTGAGAAGTGATTAAACAAATCTCACTACATCCTACCTAAATATGCGCCCAACTCAGCTTCCCCTTAGCTAACCAACAGTTGCCAGCGAGTTGGCTCCAAATCATGGCAACCCCATGTGTGGCAGAGTAGAATTGTGCTCTCTAGAGTTTTCTGTGGCTAATTCTTTAGATGTAGATCCCTAGGCTTTTCTTCCTAGGTGCCTCTGGGTAAACTTGAATTTCCAACTTTTGATTAATAGCCGAGTGCTACTGACTATTTGCAACACTCATGAACTCTGCCCTTAGCTAGAGTCCAAAATCCTCATGGCCACTCAAATGGTATCCTATATGAGGATAAGTATAATGGGTAGGAGTAGAAAACACAGCAATCTTAACAGACTGTGATTAAAATATTTTATTTTTCAAATTTTACAAAAAGTATACAACATTGTTTGTTGTTGTTGTTGTTATGTGCCGTCGAGTCGGCCCCGACTCATAGCGACCCCTCCTTGGGTTTCCGAGGCAGTATCACTACGGAAGTAGGATTGCCCAACCTTCCTTCTGAGGAGTTGCTGGTGGGTTTGAACCGCCAGCCTTCTGGTTAGCAGTCAAGTGCTTTAGCCACTATGCTACCAGAGCTCCTATATAACATTGTTTAGGTCCCTCTAAAGGCTGTGGAGGGAGCTCTGGTAGCATAGTGGCTAAGACACTTGCCTGCTAACCAGACGGCTGGTGGTTCAAACCCACCAGCCACTCCTCGGAACGAAGGTTGGGCAATCCTACTTCCATAGTGATACTGCCTTGGAAACCCAAGGAGGGGTCGCTATGAGTCAGGTATGACTCGACAGCACATAACAACAACAACAACAACAAAGGCTGTGGAAGGTTGAGTTCAAATGAAGAGCCCTAAAGTACCAGCTTCGTTATTTTCATGATAAATCCACCTCTGATTGCCCACACACCTGGGATGATCATTTAACAATAAGGAGGATTCTAAAGGACAAAGAGCAAATCATGCATGAAGTAAAAGTGTGTTTCTGTGATTGATATTAAAGAGTAAAAAAGAGGAAAGGTGATTGACAAAACAAAATGCTTTTGCAAGTTTGTCTTAACTCAACCAGAGTATCATTACTAATGTTCCTGGCTTATGTACCCAATGCTCATTCAAGAGGAGCTCTGGTAGCATAGTGCCTAAGGCACTTGACTGCTAACCAGAAGGCTGGTGGTTCAAACCCACCAGCCACTCCTCCGAAGGAAGGTTGGGCAATCTACTTCTGTAGTGATACTGACTCGGAAACCCAAGGAGGGGTCTCTGTGAGTCAGGGCCGACTCGACAGCACATAACAACAACAACAACAAGCTCAATTCAAGAACAACATTAGGAGTACTTCAGAATTTTAAGTATATTGAAAGAATAGCTGATGTCATTTTTGTTGCAAGCTAGGAAACCAGGGATGATTTTGCTGGTTTAAAGTAACTTCTAGGCATCAAAATGAGATAAGGGTAAGTATCTCTCAGGGTTCTTTTGAGCAGGGGTCCTTTGGCCAAATCTGTCCAGCTGCCTATTTTTGTAAATAAGATTTTATTGGAACACAGCCATGCCCGTTCATTTATGTATTGTCTATGTCTGTTTTTCATTACAATGACAGAGTTGATTAGCAGAGATCTTACAGATGGCAAAGCCTCAAATAGTTGCTCTCTGGCCCTTTACAGAAAAAAATTGTGCTGACCCTTGTTGTAGAAGGAGAAAGAAGTCACACTCCAAAGGGTTTAAATGAAAAATTTTTAATGGTGAAACTATCTACAGAATGGATATATGTGTTGTTGTTGTTGTTGTTTGCTGTCGAGTCGGCCCCGACTCATAGCAACCCCTCCTTGGGTTTCCGAGGCAGTATCACTACGGAAGTAGGATTGCCCAACCTTCCTTCTGAGGAGTGGCTGGTGGGTATATGTAAGGGAACCAAAAAGGATAGTGAGTTATCCAGAGAGTAACAACATCAACAAGCAGCTACTACTCCTAGGCCTGAAGAGGCGTGCTTACCAGTCAGGCCTGTCTGAGAGAGACAAAGAGATAGAGACAGAGATGGAGAGGCAGAGGGAGAGGGAGACGAAGAGGGACAGAGTGAGAGCTGAGAGCTGGCCTCATTTTGTAATCTGATAGATTACATAGGTAGATAGATATTTTAAGAAATTGACTCAGAATTGTGGAGGCTGATGTTAGGATTGAATTGTGTCCCCTGACAATATATCTTGTAAATCCTAACTCCTGTACTATCTTAACTCCTGTACCTGTGGTGAGTTCTGGTGGCACAGTGGTTACATATGTGGCTGTTAACCAAAAAGTTTGGCGGTTCAAACCCACTAGCTGCTCTGCTGGAGAATGACGAGACAGTCCTCTTCTGTAAAGATTTCAAGCCTTGGGAACCCTATGGGACAGTTTTATTCTGTCCCAAAGGGTTGCTTTAGGGTCATTGTGAGTCAGAATTGACCAGATGGCAGTGAGTTTGGTTTTTTGGTTTATACCTGCTGTCATTATCCCATTTGGGAATAGGTTTTTTGTTATGTTAACAAAGCAACATTAGTGTAGGGTGTGTCTTAACTTAATCTCTTTTGAGATTTAAAAGAGCAGATTTAGCAAGTAAATGAGCAAGCAGAGATGGAGGGAGATAGATGCCAAGAGATCACCCAGGAACTTGAGAATAGAAGCTGAAAAAAGACAAGGCCCTTCTCCTAGGATGAACACAGAGAGAAAGCATTCCCCTAGAGCTGGTGCCCTGAATTTGAACTTCTAGTCTGCTGGTAGCGTAGTGCCTAAGGCACTTGACTGCTAACCAGAAGGCTGGTGGTTCAAACCCACCAGCCATTCCTTGGAAGGAAGATGGGGCAATCTACTTCCGTAATGATACTGCCTCAGAAACCCAAGGAGGGGTCTCTATGAGCCGGGTCCAACTCGACGGCACATAACAACAGTCTGCTTTTGAGTTGTGGTGCTGGCTAAGAATGCTGAGAGCACCATGAGCTTCCAGAACTAACAAATCTGTCCTGGAAGAAGTGCAGCCAATATGCTCCTTGCAAGCAAGAACAGCCAGACTTTGCTCACCTACTGTGGTCATATTGTCAGAAGCGACGATTCCCTGGAGAAGGATATCATGCTTGATAAAGTGGGGGGGGTCTGTGAAAAAGGGGAGGGCCCTCAACAAGATGGATTGATACAGTGGCTGCAACGATGGGCTCAGGTAGAGCAAGAATTGTGAAGCTGGTCCAGGATCGGGCAGTGTTTTGTTCTATTGTACACAGGGTTGCTATGACTCAGAACTGACTCAATCTCAGAACTGACCAAACAGCAGCAAGTCTCCTAAACTATGAGGAAAAAAAATTCTGTTTGTTAAAGCCACGCACTTGTGGAATTTTTAGCAGCATTAGATATCTAAGACAGCTGGCAAGTCGAAAAGCCATGAAGCAGGTGGCAGGCTAGAAATTCAGGCAGGATTTCTTTTTCTTTTTTTATTATTGTGATTTAGGTGAAACTTTATAGAACAAATTCACTTTCCATACAACAGTTCACATACACTTTGTCTCGTGACATTGACTACAATTTACCCCAATGTAACAGCCCCCCTCCCACTTCCTCCCGATAGTTACCTCTTCCCTGTGTCCATCCCTCCATGCACTCCTGCCCCCTGAGCTGTCTCCCTGTGCATAAACAGCCCTTCTTTCTCCCATGATTGATCTCGCAAGGAGTGTATCTACCTCAGGTAAATAATTTTCAACTCATATGCCTGTCTTTTGTTTGGCTGGAAGCCACAGGTTTGGGTTCAATTCCAGACCTAAAGGGCAGCTAGGGGCCATAGTCTCAGGTGTTCCACCAGGTTCTATCAGACCAGCAAAACTGGTCCTCAGGCAGGATTTCTATGTTACAGTTTTGAGTCTATGTTTCTCCTTCCTCAAGGAAAGCTTAGTTTTCTCTTACGGCTTTCAACTGATTGGACAAGATACATCATATTATCAAGGGAGATCTCTTTCACTCAAGTCAACTGATCTACAAAATACCTTCATAGTAACATCTGGGTGCTTGATTACATAATTGAGTACTATAGTGTAACCAACTTGACACCTAAGACTAGCCTTGAAACACAGGGAAGAAGCAGAGTTATTGGAACCTGATGAGAGCTAGAATGGTGGCAGAGGGGCTGCAGCTACTGTGGAGTGTGATGAAACATGAGGAGAGGACATATAACCTGACTCTTTGATGAAAGGATTTCTTTGATACCCTGATGGAATCTGCCCCTCTCACTAGCCTCAATTGGGAGCCAGAGGACAGAGCCCAGATCAGTTTATAAAGATCAGCTTCCAGGCCACAGAAGGGATCCTGGTAGCTCAATGGTTAAGGCCTCAGCTGCTAACTGAAAAGTTGGCAGTTTGAACACACCAGCTGCTCTGTGGCAGAAAAAACTTGGGGATATGCTCCTGTAAAGATTAGAGTCTAAGAAGCCCTATGAGACAATTCTGTTCTGACATGTAGGGTCACTGAAAATTGGAATAGACTCAATGGCACACAATTACAACAACAACCACCTGTCCATAGAGCAGGATGAGAAAGGAATCATATAGATGAGGTTGAGGAGGCAAACAGAGAACAATTAGGACACTGGGTAAATGCAGAAATAGCTGGAAGAAAAAGAGAAAAGTCTATAGGATGTATGTTCACAGGAAAATGAAGACATGTCTTGTTTTAAAACTTCAAAAGACTGAGTCACACTCTCATTTACTGGAAATATATCTGGAGACTGTAAACTTAAATTTCTCATAAAACACATGGATCTAAAAATAGCCTTTTGGAATATAATCTTTTGGCAGGAAGGATTTCAGAATTTCACTTGCAATTAGGGTACATTGCCTCTAATTTAATGCTAGGTCTGTGATTTGAACAACTAGATTTTGAATTAAGTGCCTGTGAATAAGCGTGGTGCCAAGTGCTCTTCACACTAACCAGTTGCTTAGTCAACTCTGACTCATGGAGACCGCATGTATGTACCAGTAGAACTGTGCACCATAGGGTTTCCAGGAGTTGAGTTTTCAGAAGTGGATCACCAGACCTTTTTTCCCAAGAATTTGAAACATCAAGCTTTTGTTTAGCAGCCAAGTGCCTTAACTGTTTGTACTACCCTGCATAGTAGAGAGTTTTCATATGTTTTATGAGACTGGTACACAAATGATTCCATCATGGACAGTATTTGAGCAGAGCCATACGACTCCAGAGGCAGAGAATTTCCTTTTGACTAGGATATCAGCAAAGACATTGGGCACATGGCAGCATTTAGATACCTTGCTTATCATGATGGGAACAAAATCCTGCCTGTTTGCACCTCAGTGTAGTTACTAGCTATATCCACAAGATGGCAGGTATGACCATGGAAGAGCCTCGGGAATCAACACAGGATTTCAAATTCCAGGCTCCTGGTCTCTAGAGTAGGAGCTCTGGTTGTGTAGTGTCTAAGGCATTTGACTGCTAACTGGAAGGCTAGTGGTTCAAACCCACCAGCCACTCCTCAAAGGAAGGTTGAGCGATCTACTTCTGTAGTGATACCACCTCGGAAACCCAAGGAAGGGTCGCTATGAGTCAGATCCAACTCCATGGCAGTGGTTGGTTGCGTTTGTTTGCGATGGCCTCCAGAGAGATTAGTGGGCCATGGTGAGGAAAAAGGGATTTAATAATAACCTTTCCTTAGTAGGTGTGGTGGTTATGTTTTTTGTGTCAACTTGGCTAGGCCTGGTTGAGTGGCTAGGCAGCTTGTGGTAGTTATTCCCCACGATGAGACTGGCAATCAACTCCATGGTGGGATCTACCACAAGCAGCTGAGTAGCTGCCTTTGGGATGTTGTATGCTTCCTGTATATAAGGAGAAGCCTTGGGAATGGTCTTTAGCCTATGGCATGCTTGGACCCTGCATGTAGCTGTGTCATTGTTCAGCAGCCTGCTATGCTCTGCTGACCTTGGGACTTACAATGCACTTCCATGTGGTTTGGTAACATCAGGACTATACCTTTTTACTTGTCAAACTTGGGGCTTCTCAGCCTCAGCAGCGAGCAGCTGTCTGAATGAAGAAATGCCTCTAGCTCCAGTGGGCTGGGAGAAGGAGGTAGAGCTGGACCCCAAGGTTGAGGGGCTTTCACACAGCCCCTAGAGCCTGGCACTTGAACTTGGACTTAAAGCCTCCAAATTTTAAGAATAAACATCTGTTTGTTAAGGCCATCCCATTTGTGGTATATTTCTTGTCAGAGTGGCACTAGGTAGCCAGAACAGTAGGTAAAGGGATTGGCTCAGAGGACAATGCAGTAGGTAGGGCCCAGGCACAGGATGTGAGAAAGGAGTTAAATGAGTTTAAAACAAAAGTCCAGAGAGATGAGGTAGGGTTGTTGGAATGTAGAGGTGTGGCATGGAAGGAGAAACCACAGGGAACAAGTGAAAGGCTAATAGAGAAACCAGGCAGCCAAGTCTGGAGGAAGCAGGAGAGGAGAGGAGCATGTTGTGGTGGTGGGAGCAGAAGTTGGGTGTGAAATTTATAATGCTCTTCCTGGTCTCCTTTCCATGTTCTGCTGGTGTTCACAAGAGAGCCAGCTGCTAGAATGGGTTCTGACTTACTGCATATTGAAGGAAGAGGAGGAGTATATCATGAAGCAAAGGAGCAGAGGGTAGAAGAAAGGAAATGAGCAAAAGTCTATAGGCAATTCAGGGGATGTCAAATACTTCTGGTGGGCTGGAGTGGAGCTTTGTGGAAAGGGATAGGTAAATGAAACTGACTGGGATTTTGCCAGTTCTAAAAGAATCCTTGAAAGTTCAACCAAGCAGTACAGACTTCTCAACTGAATAGAAATGGGACAGTCATTGAAGTTTTTTATATGTTGTTGTTGTTGTTATGTGCCATCGAGTCAAACCCGACTCATAGCGATCCCTCCTTGGGTTTCCGAGGCAGTATCACTACAAAAGTAGGATTGCCCAACCTTCCTTCCGAGGAGTGGCTGGTGGGTTTGAACTGCCAGCCTTCTGGTTAGCAGTCAAGTGCCTTAGCCACTATGCTACCAGAGCTCCCTTTTTATATAAGAGAAATAATATATATTGGTATTTTAAATAGATTAATTTTAAGCTGTAAACAAAATTTGAAAGAGAGAAATCTAAAACAGTGAGAGTGGTTACAGAGGTATGAAAATAATTAGAGGTCAGGAATTCAGAGTCCAAAAAGATAATGATATTTGATACAATGATATCATACTGATTCTTAATAGAATTACATATATATATATATACAAGAAATCAGAAGAGATCTACACAAATAGAAGGATTTACCTTGTTCATGGATAGGAAGATATAATATTGTGAAATTGTTAATACTACTCAAAACAATCTATAGATATAATGCAATCCCAATCCAGATTCCATCATCATTCTTTAAAGAGATGGAAAAACTAATCACCAACTTTACATGGAAAGGAAAGAGACCCTGCACAAACAAATCACTACTATAGAAGAACAAAGCAGGAGGTCTCACATTACCTGATCTCAAAACAGTATACAGCTACAGTAGGCAAAACAGCCTGGTATTGGTACAATGTCAGGCCCATAGACCAATGCAACAGATTTAAGAGCCTAGAAATAAATTCCTTCACCAATGGAGAGCTGATCTTTAAATGGGGGAAGAGATAGCCTCTTTTGCAAATGGTGTTGGCAAAACTGGATATCCATTTGCTGAAAATTGAAACAAGATACGTATCTCTTACCATATACTAAAACTAACTCAAGATGGAGCAAAGACCTAAACGTTTAAAACCTAAAACCATAAAGATCATCAGAGTAAAAATAGGAGCAATCTTAAGGGTCTAAATACATGGCATAAATACATTACCAAACATATCCAAAAACACAAAAGTGCAAGACAAGCTAGACAATTGGGACTTCCTAAAAATTAAACATTTATGCTCATGAAAGACTTTGCCAAGAGTGAAAAGAGAACCTACAGATTTGCAAAAAGTTTTTTAACAATGACATATTAGACAAGGGACTAATCTCTGAAGTTCATAGAAAGCTTCAACACCTCAGCAACAAAAAGACAAACACTCCAATTTAAAAATGAGCAGAAGACATGAATAGACACTTCACCAAAAAAAGACATTCAGATGGCTAACAAACACATACAAAAATACTCACTATCATTAGCTGTTGGAGATAGGGAAATGAAGGCAACAATGTTCTATCATCTAACCCCAGTATTAATAGCTGTTCTGATTACCTGGTGCTGCTCTGACAAGAAATATACTACAAATGGGATGGCCTTAACAAGCAGGAGTTTATTCTTACAATTTGGAGGCTTTAAATCCAAGTTCAAAGTGCCAGGCTCTAGGGGCTGGATGAAAGCCCCTCAACCTTGGGGTCCAGCTTTGCCTCCTTCTCCTGGCCCACTGGAGCTAGAAGCGTTTCTTCACTCAGACAGCTGCTGGCTGCTGAGGCTGAGAAGCCCCAAGTTTGACAAGTAAAAAGGCACAGTCCCTATGTTACCAAACAACATGGCAGGCCATTAACTTAAGTCCATTGTAAGTCCCAAGGTTGGCAGAGCATAGGCTGCTGAGCAATGATATGGCTACATGCAGGATCCAAGCATGCCAGACCAGTGACTGTTCTCAAAGCTTCTCCTTATATACAGGAAGCATACGACATCCCAAAGGCAGCTACTCAGCTGCTTGTGGTAGATCCACCATGGAGTTGATTGCCAGTCTCATCATGGGGAATAGCTACCACCAGCTGCCTGGCCACTCAACCAGGCCCAGCCAAGTTGACACACAAACATAACTACCACAATAGCAAAGTTCTAAAACAAGAGAAAACAACAAATGCTGGTGAGGGTGTGAGACACTGGAACCCTTACGCACTCCTGGTTGGACTGTAAAATTGCACAACCACTGTAGAAAATGATACGGCGTTTTGGGGCTTCCTTAAGAAGCTGGAAATAGAAATGCCATATGATCTGGCAATCCCACTACTAGGAATATATCCTAGAGAAATAAGAGCCATGACATGAACAGATATATGCAAAACAGTGTTCATCACAATAGTATTCACATTAGCAAAAAGATGGACACAACCTAAGTGTTCATCAATGGATGAATGGATAAACAAACTGTGGCACATACATACAATGGAATACTACACAACCTTAAAAAAATAAAATCTGTGAAACACCTCATAATGTGGATGAATATAGAGTACATTTTGTTGAGTGTAATAAGTCAATCATAAAAGGAGAAATATTATGTGAGACCACTAGTATAAAAATTCAAGATTTATACACAGAAACAATAATTCTTTGAATATTATCAGGGGTGGAAGGGTAAGAGAGGTTAAATCATTGACTAGAAGGTAGATATGTATTAACTTGCATGAAGGAAAAAGCAATATACAGGGAAGTCAGCACTAAATGATGAAGGCAGAGGAAGACACAGGTAAGATCACAATAGTTAAAGGCAACAAAGATAAATGCTAGTACACACACAATCCTGTAGTAACAATGCAAAAAGGGCAAGGAGGCCGCATGTTCTGACCTCCTCTAATACCACAAGAGGAAGGCAGAATCACCATCAATAGCCCAAGGCCTATTCCTGTGAGGCCAGACATGCTGCCTCCCTCCATCCCTTTCTTCAACTTTTCCTCCCAAAGCACCCACCACCTCTCTCCTGGGTTCGATAATTCAC
This sequence comes from Orycteropus afer afer, assembly GCF_000298275.1. Taxonomy (NCBI): domain Eukaryota; kingdom Metazoa; phylum Chordata; class Mammalia; order Tubulidentata; family Orycteropodidae; genus Orycteropus; species Orycteropus afer. Next base: position 1,657,903 of record NW_006921615.1, read on the forward strand.
TGCAGTGGCCACACAGAACTCACAGATTACGGGGTTTATTAGGGAAGCACCAGGCTACAATTCAAGTTTAGGAAAAACTCTCAGTCTCTCTCCCAGCCCACCATCTCTCAGCCAAGTCTCTCACAGTCTCTCCCCCAGCCGTGCATGTCCCTTGGTGTCTTACTCAGCAACGCATGTCTCTTGCGTCTCTTTCCCAGCAGCACGTGTCTCTTTTAGTAGCGCATGTCTCTTTCAGCAGCACATCTTCCTCAACCAGCAGTCAGAGAGAGTTCTGCCTCTAGGAGGCCTCCTTTTGAGCTTGGCAGAGTGGCCAAACCAACCAATCATAACAATAGAACTCTAAGCACCTGAGAGTGAGCCTCCCATAACATTGCATTGTGCCATGCCCAACAGAAATAACCCAGTTGGATAACATTTACAATCAGGAGCTCCTCAGTTGCTCATAGCAAATGCCACCTTGGAGTTTACAAAGACTAATGGGTAGAAAAGTCACACTAAGTAATTTACTACACCGCAAACAGTAATAAAAATAATCTATGAATAGATACATAGAAAGATACTCAGCTGAACAGAGGTGGGAAGGAGAATGGCAGTACATCCATAAATATAGGTTTGACAAAGGATATTTCTACATAGGTATTTATACATGCTGTAAATATATTTATGTATGCAGTACAGCATATGGGGGGCAAAGTTATGAAAACTTAGCTATAACCAAACACCTTGAGGGAATGAATTGCTGAACATGAGTGCTCAGGACCACAGTCCTGGGGGACAGTAAAGTCAATTGGCATAACATACTCCACAAAAACAATGTTCTTCATCCTACTTTATGGGTAGTGACTAGAGTCTTAAAAGCTTCTGAGTGGCCATCTAACATCCATTGTTTGTCTCTCCCAGTCTGAAGCAAAGGAGGATGAAGAAAGTCAGAGATGTAAGGAAACAATGAGTCCAAAGGACTAATGGACCACATAAAACCCAGCCTCCATGATCCTGAGACCAGAACTAGATGGTGTCTGGCTATCCTTGCTGACCACTCTGAAAAGGATCAGAACAGGAGGTCCTAGATAGAATGGGAGAAAAATATGGAGCAAAACTCAAAATCATAAAAAAGACAATGTCTTTTTGTCTGGTCTGATAGATACTGAGGGAATTCCCAAGACTATGGCCTTATACACCCTTTCAAACCTGGGTTGAACTCACCCCCATTCTCACTTCCATGGCTCAACTTTCAGCCAAATGATAGACAGGCCTATAAGGTGAAAAATAATAATCAGTGAGGTATACACACATTAGATCAGTCAACCATAGGAGATCCAAAGGGCAGCAATTGTCCAGGAATAAAGCTAAGAAGACAGGGAGGATAGGAAAGAAAGACGAAGGGAAATGGTAAACACAAGAAGGAAGTAGGAAGTGCTCTGTTACATTGTGGGGTTGCAATGAATGTCAGAAAACAAAATGTATATGAATTGTTGAAGAATCAATTTGTGATTATTGGAAAATCAATTTGCTCTGTAAACTTTCACTCAAATCACAATAAAAAATTAATAAATAATAAAACTAATGAAAAGAAAAATGTACTCAAACAAAAGCGTTGGGCAGTGCCTTTCTTTCCTTCTCCCCACAGCTCAAGATGTTCTGCTATCTTTCAAAGGGTCCATATCTGGTTTTAAACCATAACTACCATTTCCCCCCCATTCCTCTAAACCCTTCTGCAATGGAAGAAGTCTTTAATATCTTTTTGATGGACAAACAGAGATGCAAGATATTGAGGGATCCAGGGATTCAAATATTTGTTGTAGTTTTTGCATCCATTTTGAAATAGAAAGAGAGTGAAGATTGTGAATTTTCATACCAGCAATATGAAAAAAAATCAGTGTCTTTTGTCACAAGAATCACACCCTACCATGTTTTTATCTCTTATCCAATCTACCATATTACCAATATGTTGGCATTACATAATTAAGCATAAGATAGCTAGTTACAGTCATTTCTGAAGTTATAAAAAACCATCAGGATATAGTTTAGAAATACACTTAGAATCTATGATGTTAAATCTCTAAGGCACTTTACAAATAATCTTGTGCAGTCCAGCTGCTAAAGATGGTATCCAAATAGCTGAGGTTTATCCAAGACTCATATCTAATGGCAGAAGAGTTGGGTGTGATGGAAGTTTGGTTTTTATAACCATCTTAAGGTGATACACATGGTCAGCTAAGGGGACCATGGTTTTGTAAAATGGTACAACCTCTGTGAAAAGCAGTATGGCACTTCCTTAAGAGGTTGGAAATAGTAAATAGCATAGGATTCAGCAATCATATGGTTTAGGAATATATCTTAAAGAAATAAGAACTGTGTCATCCATGTTCATCACACAACATTATTCACAATACCAAAAAGATGGAAATAGCCTAAGTGCCTATCAACAAATAAATGTATAAACGAACTATGGTACATACACACAACAAAATACTACATAATACTAAAGAATAATAATGGATCTGTGAAACAACTTACAGCATTGAATGAACATAGAGGACATTATGCTGAGTGAAGTTAGTCAATCACAAAAGGACAATTATTTTGAAATGTTAAGACTACTATTTTAAAAAGTTAAGAAAAGGCTTACACACAGAAAGAACCATTCTTTGAAGGTTACCAGAGGTGTGAGGGGAAGAAAGGGAAAATTACCAATATGCAGACGCATATTAACTTGGGTAAAGGGAAAGACAATATACAATAAAGGGGAGGTCAGCACAAAGTGATCAAGGTGGTGGAAGACATAGAGAGGAGCACAAGAGTTGAAGGCAACAAAGGTGAACACTGTTATATACACAATGCTGCAATAACAGTAATAACAATCTGTGAGTAGATACATAGATTGACAATATGAACAGGGGTGGGAAGGTGAATAGCAATACACCCATGGAGATATATATATATATATATATATATATATATATATATATATATAGGTTTGACAGAGGATATCTCTATCTATGTATTTATATGTGCTGCAGATATATCTATGAATGTAGTAGAGCATACAGGGGACAAAGTGGAGGCTTAGGACCATAGTCTTGGGGACATTAAGATCAATCAGCCTAATATAGTCCTCAAAGACAATGTTCTATATTCCCACTTTGGTGAGTAGAGACTGGGGTCTTAAAAGCTTGTGAGTGGCCATCTAAGATGCAACTATTGGTCTTTCCTTATCCAGAGCAAAGACGGGTGAGCAAAATAATAAATAAATAAATAAATAAATAAATAAATAAATAAATAAATAAAAAACAAGGAAATACTCCAAAGAACTAATGGACCACGTGAACCTTAGCCTCCACTATCCTAAGACCAGAATTAGATGATGCCTGGCTACCAGTACTGCTCTGAAAGGGATCACAATAGGAGTTGCCAGATAGAGTGGGAGAAAATGTATAACAGAACTCAAAATCATAAAAAATGCCAGGTGTACTGGTCTGATGAAGACTGCTGGAAGTCCTAGGCTATGGCCCTTAGACATCCTTCAAGCTAGGAATTGAGCTTAACTTTTGTGACTCAACTTTTAGCCGAAGCATAGACAGGCCTATAAGGTTAACAGTAACACCAGGAGGATATGCACACACTACAACAAACAAGCATATGAGATCAAGAAGACAGCATTTGCCCAGAGATAGAGATGGGAAGGTGGGAGGGAATGGGAAAGAAGGCTGAAGGGAAGGGATGGGTATAAAGAGAAAGTGAGAAGATGCTGTTATGGTATGGAGATTGCAGTAAATATCACAATACAGAATGTGTATGGATTGTTAAATGGAAAATCAATTTACTCTGTAAACTTTCACCCAATCACAGTAAACAAACAAACAAACATAAATAGACTGTTCTTTGACATTGGCCATAAAGGACAACAGCACAGGTGTTTTGATATATCGATCAGGGAAGTTTTCTAGTTCTTCATACTGTAGCCCCAATTTCAAGCTATATACTTAGGTAGGAATTTGAAACAACCCACTGCTGAACATGTTGAGATTTAATATGGGCATGAAAATCGGCTTTTCTATAGTGAAATATCTTGTATTTTGCAGAAACTGAGCCCCATCTTCATGCTTCTAAGCTTCTGCTTCATCTTTTGAGTTTTCCATTTTACATCTTTAGCTCTTTAGCTCTTATAATTTCTGCTGCATCCTTACCACTATTCTACCAAAACAAAACAAAACTCACTGCCATTGAGTCGTTTCTGACTCATAACAACCCCTCCTTGGGTTTCCGAGGCAGTATCTCTATGGTAGTAGATTGCCCAATCTTCCTTCTAAGGAGTGGCTGGTGGGTTTGAACCACCAGCCTTCTGGTTAGCAGTCAAATGCCTTAGGCACTATGCCACCAGAGTTCCCTGCCACTATGTTAGCATATACCTATTCATATTAGTCCCCTTTCTACTGGGTTGCAATTTATTCTGACCTTTCTCATCTCCTCATATTTTTCATATCTTGCTTGATATTCATTGCTGTGGATTATTTTTGTGGATACGTTTCCCTCTTAGCATAAAGGTTTCTTTCCTTCACCTCCACTTACTGGTAGAGTATACATGGAGGCCCTGGTAGTGAAAAATTATGGCAACTAGCAAAAGGTTGGTGGTTTGAGTCCCAGAAATGCCTTGGAAGAAAGGCGTGGAAATATACTTTTGAAACGCCAGCGATTAAAAACCCTGTGCATTGTGGTTCTACTCTGACGCTCATGGGTTACCGTAATTCGGAATAGACTTAATGGCAACTGTTTATACATACACATAGTGAGTCTACTCTAAAAGCAACACACTTGATAAAATTAGAGAAGTTTAGATGGAGATTCAGGTTGTTGCTCTCATCAGCATTTGTTGTTGTTGTTGTGTGCCGTCGAGTCGGACCCGACTCATAGCGACCCCTCCTTGGGTTTCCGAGGCAGTGTCACTACGGAAGTAGATTGCCCCATCTTCCTTCCCAGGAGTGGCTGGTGGGTTTGAACCGCCAGCCTTCTGGTTAGCAGTCAAGTGCCTGAGGCACTATGCTACCAGATATTTAGTGACTGCTAAATGATTTTTCTGTTTTAATCTTGCTGATGCTGCACTTTCCTTCTGGGTATGTTCTATTCTATCTATTCTACCAAAACAAAACAGGAGACTTGGGCAAATCCTTATCCTGTTTGGTGTCACCAAGGAAAAAAAGTAAGAATAGTAACAATAATAAGTATAATAAAAGTGAGCATTGGTCATTTATTTTCATAATCCTAATTAATTTCCATGGAGAACATTTTTTGGTGCCTAAAAGAAAAAGAAAAGTAAAATCTTGGAAAAGCATAGTAATAATTTAGCTAAAGGAAAGCTGAGAAGGAAGCACTTGTAAGAGTTAAACTTTTGCTTCAGCCTCCACTGATTCTAATTTTGTGACAATTCCCACAGGATTTAGCTGAATTACTTCCACATCATCAGTTTACTTAAGCAAGCTCATTCATGGTTGACAAAGGCTCAGGGTTGTTTACAAGCCGGTCATTTATATACATAATTGACAAGTATTAATCATAAAGAGCTACTGTCTATTTGTTATGGGAGATTCCCTAAAGACTTCTCCCAGGAGCCTTTTGCTAGTTTAGTTCTAGTTGCTGCATGTATTTGAAAGTAGTATTTGCTTTTCCTTGATGATGTTTTGTTTATTTCTTCTTCTTTTTTTTTTAGTTGTGATTTGGGTGAAAGGTTACAGAGCAAATTCACTTTCCATATAACAGTTCATATACACTTTGTCTCATAACATTGATTACAATTTACTATAATGCAACAGCTCCCCTCCCACTTCTTCGCCATAGTTACCTCTTCCTTGTGTCCTTCCCTCTGTGTACTCCTGCTCCCTAAGCTATGTCCTTGCACACAAAGCCTTTCTATTCTCCCATGATTGTTCTTTCTAAGGATTGTATCTACCTCAGGTAAATGTTCACTTCATATGCCTGTCTTTTGTTTGGCTGGAAGCCACAGGTGTGGGTTCAATTCCAGACCTGAAGGGCAGCTAGAGGCCATAGTCTCAGTGGTTCCATCAGGTTCTATCAGAACAGCAAACATCGTCCCTCTTTTTTTTCCCCCCCCCAAATGATTTTGAGTTTTGTTCCACATTGTTCTCCCACTCTATCCAAGATATCCTACATAGATTCCCCCTACAGGTGGTTGACAATGGTAGCTGGGCACCATCTAGTTCTTCTGGTCTCATAGTCATATAGGCTGAGGATCACATGGTGTACTAGACACTTGGACTAATTGTTTCCATGAATTTTGGTTTTCTTCATTCTTCTTTGCTCTGGACAAGGAGAGACCCATTGTTGGATCTAGATGGCAGCTTGCTAGCTTTTAAGATCCCAGTCACTACTCGCCAAAGTAGTTGGTGGAACAATGTTTTGTGTAGTATGTTATGACATTTGAGCTTGATGTCCTCTGTGACTATGGTCCCAAGCCCACAGGTTCAACTACTCGCTTGCTTTGTGTAGCTGGCTGGGCCCAAGAAGTGACTAAAGCCTTGTCCCTTGTCAGCTGTACTATACACCTGTGAATTCTTACAGAACACACAAATACACTTGTAGAAACATTGTCTGCCAACCCTATACATGGTCTTAGGAACACTCTTGCCTGCATAGACATACCTAATTGTTCAGTCTGTCTACCTATTTATCCACCCAAAAGGGTTTTTGCACATAAACCAAAAACTACACTGCTCTCACCAAAAAATTAGACTACCTACAAATAAATTTATTAATTTGAACTTTTCTTGTTAAGAAAATTTCATCAGGCTTACTGAGTTTAGAAAAATGTAGTCATATGGAATATGTTGATTAGTTGTAGGAAGCTGAAAATCAGGATATCTGGGCTCTTGTACTGAGTGTACTCTATTACTTGGATGAGTGTAGGCAAAGTCACTTAATTAGTCTCAGCCTCTTGTAAAATGAGAATATTATCTTTCTGCTTAGCACCATTGAATTTTAGCAAGAGTAAAATGCATAAAAACAAAAACAAACAAAAAACAAATCCTAAATACTGGGATCTGTCAGCAAAATTATTGATTTCTAAAACAGTACCTGGAAAATTTTTTTTACCCAAATTCACTATAATGAGGTAATGAGGCTTTCAGATCTTTCCCAATATGAACTTTCATACCGTGTGGACATAACCAGGGAATGTGGCTTCCCTGATCTGTTCAGAGTTGTGTTAGAAAAATGGTAAGGTTCAAGCCTTGCGTCATAAGTCTATATCCAGGATGCTACTCATCATCAGAAGGCTTTATTGACCTTAAAGCTATTTAGTGACCTTTGTCATTGTTCTTAGAAATTATTTTTTCATTTGCTTAAATTTTTTTGTGGTAAATATATATGTAACAAAATACTTGCCATTTTAACATTTTTGACATGGTACAATTTAATGATATAAATTATGTTTATCATGTTGTTCAATCATCACCACTAACTTTTTCAGATTTTTCCAGCACCTTATACAAAGCTCAGTGTCCCCTAAGTACTGAATCCACCTTTCTCCCTCTCTCCTGCCTGCCCCTGGTAACTAGCTTAGATTTTCATATAAATGGGTTCATAATATATTTGTCATTTTGTGTCTGATTTACTTCACTTAGCATAATATTTTCAAGGTACATCTATGCTGTAACATGTACTAGGGTTTCATTTCTCTTTATGAATGATTACTTTTTAAATGTTTGTATTTGTTTTTGCTGTGATACAAATGACTAACATGACTTTTAAAATAGAAGTTGTTATATTCCTGTTGACAGAGAAGGTTGATGTCTCAATGCAGACATTTCCTGCTTTTCTGAGAGAAACTTACCTGTGGTAACATTCCCTGGAGTCATGGATTTACCTATAATCAAAATCCATGATCAAATCCATGCATGTGTACTTTTTTTAGCAGATGGAGTCTGTGGACCAAGACAAGGACCATACCTCTTACCCACCCTTGTGTAGACATCCTTGAGATTGCAAGATTTGTGTTGCTGGAGCCACACTGCATCCACAGAGCAAAGCAGAAGGGTTAGCAGTGGGGCAGGGGAAGAGGTGTGTGCTGGAACAGTTATGTTGTTACCCCTGTGACTTTTATTCTGCCTGTATCTATCAAGAGAAGGACTATCTCTGATAGCTTTTCTGAGATAGGCATTGGTAGAACAGTGTGAAGGTTAACTACAAGGAGGAGATGACTGTGATCATGGATGGGCCCTCAGATGTGTGTCTTCTGATGGCGAAGTTAGGATGAGACATAGGCAAGACCACAGGCTCCCCAGTCTGAGGCTAAGTCATATACACAGATTACAGATGGATCCGGGATGCAAAAGAACTGCTAGAACATAATGAAGTGAAATTTCAATTACTGAGTAATGGGACCAATTTTTAAACCATTACTTTCCCCCCTGATGTTTTACTCAATGAAATAGTTTTTGTTTGTTTGAGGCTTGGTTAGTTTTAGGACATGGCTTCCACTTTAAAGATCATCACTTACACTAAATTTCTGTACAACATAATTTCTCTCTCAAGTACCTGCAATTGTTCTGGCCTACATATACTGATAACCAGAAATGTTAAATATAGTTAGGCTGAGCTGCAAGCTAACAATTCTGCTGTTTAGCTGCCTGCTGCCAAATTTGTGCTTTCCAATAATGTTTTTCAGTTTGTCAAATGATTGATAAAAACCCCACCATAACTTTTACTTTTAGGGTGCTTGGCTTGGAGGGAGTTGGTAGGCCTGTGTACAAGGATTCACCAAATGAACTATTGACAATATTGCTTTTTAAGTCTCAAGATTTTCTATTTAATCTCAGTTATAGTTACCTTGGTGTTATTTAGATCTCTGATTTGACTTTGAGTCCTCTGTTGAGTATATCTATCTATGTGTCTGTCTGCCTATCATCTAGTTATCTACCTTTCTTTCTATTTATCTATATACCTAGAGTTAGTATTTGTCACATTATGTGGTAATGACATTGATGGTTAGTTCTAATTTAATGATTTTACAGAAGATATATATTATTCAATAAAATGTTACTTTTTAAGCAGCAATTTTTTAGGAAACAGACAGACAGTGTTAACATGTTCCAAACTAAACTATAGATCTACAATGGTTTATTTGGATTTAAGAAACCTAGATTTTCCAAAGGTTTCACTCCTATTATGTGGATATTATTATAATTGGTAGGTACCAATTATATGTGTATTATGTGCAAAGTCATCTTTTAAATTAGTTTCCTGAACACTACAAACAGAAATGATAAAGGTTTTCTACAAGACTATACTGAAGTCTTTTTAAGCATGGGAGCTCAGATACAGACTACTGGAAAAGCTATAGTATATTTGAGTCATATACCATCAAAAATTAGTACATCTACTCCTCACTTATTGACTTTCTTGTTATCCAACATTTTGCATTTATTACAATAGTAAGAAATCTACTATCTGGCTATATTTCACATTACCAATGTACGTCTGAAAGTAATGCACACTGAGATGTAAGGTGAAAGTAACAGTGGCTGTGGTGGTTAAGGTTATGTGTCTCCTAGGCTGGGCCATGCTTCTCAGTGGGTTATGTAGTGATGTAATTTGGCAATTATGTAATGATGTGTTGTTGTTATGTTGTTATGTGCCGTTGAGTCGGACCTGACTCATAGTGACCCCTCCTTGGATTTCCGAGGCAGTATCACTATGGAAGTAGATTGCCCCATCTTCCTTCTGAGGAGTGGCTGGTGGGTTTGAACTGCCAGGCTTCTGGTCAGCAGTCAAGTGCTTTCGGCACTATGCTACCAGAGCTCCCTACGTAATGATGTAGTCATTCTCTATTTTGGGATCTGATGTCATCACCTCCAATTTTGTATAACATTGATTTTTAGATAACAACCTGGTCTTTGGAACATAATCACGTTGATAAGTGAAGAATAGGTGTATTAAGATGCCTGTAATTCATTTCAAAATGCTTCAGCAGAGGCAGTATATGTAAATGAGTGCATTAGTAGATTTTAAGTGATCACTCCAGTAATGCAGCATTTTGTTAAGAAAGACCACCTCCCAGAAATGATGACTGTGAATGCTTGAACTCTTTTATATAGATCACTGCTTATAAAGGCTTTCTCTAGTAGTAAAATAATGTTAGTAATAATTTTTATTGGTTAAATTAGTGACTTGTTAATTACCATAATGGTATTAGGAATAGGCTTCCTTTGCTATTCTAGATCATATGACATGGGTAAGTTATTATAAAGGCCCTTCTTAACTGAATATAAGAATCTAATGAAGCCTCACTGACACTTTGTCCCTTAGATAGACTTGGGTTCAGACACTTGAAGGAACCAGATGGGCCTGATGTTGACTGTGAGAGCAATAGGATATTTTCTATCAAATATGTAACATCTGGCTTTAAGAAACCTGCATCATTAGATCAACTAAAATAATATTCATTTAGCTTACAAAACATATAAACATCATACCTGCTATGAATGTTTATTCAGTATGTGTTGGGCTGTGTGCTCTGAGACTGGCTTTTATTATAACCTAGTAGCAAAGCTGGGAGCTCTGGTGATGTAGTGCCTAATGAATTTGACTGCTAAACAGAAGGCTGTGGTTCAATCCCACCAGCCACTCCTCGGAAGGAAGATTGGGCAATCTACTTCTGTAGAGATACCGTCTCAGAAACCCAAAGAGGGGTTGCTATGAGTCGAGTCGACTTAACAGCAGTGAGGTTTTTTTTTTTTTTTTTTTTTTTTTTTGAGTAGCAAAGCTATGGGGAAGGAGATAACCCTTACCCACCTCTAACTGGGGGAGGTCATTGCCTAGGAAACTGACCTAAGTTATTTATTCAAGGTGAGCCTTATTTGTCATCACCCAATGGGATAATAATCTATAAACTTCCCATAGACTTGGTGATAAAAGCCACTTGTAATTCTGTTGGCAGTATGGACCCTAGGATTTTGTTCTTAGAAGAATCCAATGGGCTCTTAATCTTCAATGGGAATATTCTTCAAGTAGTGGCCAGAGAGGTCCTTGAAAGTGTTTAATTAAACACATCACATTTATAAGAGTAGTACCAATCACTCAGCTCCAACAGTGAACCATCTCACGGTACATCTTGTTTTCTCTATACCACTACCTACTCCCCTGACTCTGTAAACAAATATCATACATCCTATCATATCATATGTAAATATTTATGCATGTATTTCTAAAGCACAAGAAATCTCTCCATTAAACATAACCACAATACTATCATCATCTCCCCCTCAAAATCAACAATTAATTCTTAAAATCACAAAATATCCAACTCATCATTTTTAAACTATGCTTTCTTCCTATAATGCTTCCTTCATTCCATTTTCTTTGTATCCTCACTCCAAACCAAACCAAGCTCATTGGCTTCAAGTAAATTCTGACTCATAGCCACCCTCATTGGGTTTCCAAGGCTGTAAATCTTTATGAAAGTGTACTACCTCATCTTTCTTCCATACTGTGGTTGGTAGGTTTGAATCACTGACTTCTTGGTTAGCAGCCATATGCCTTAACCACTACACCACCAAAAGCAAAACCAAACTCACTGCCATTGAGTGATTCTGACTCATAATGACTCCCATTTGATTTCCAAGGCTGTAAATCTTTACAGAAATAGACTCTCTCATCTTTCTCCCACAGAGTGGCTGGTGAGTTGGAACTACCAACCTTTTGGTTAGTAGGCAAATGCCTTAACTAGTATGCCACCAGAGCTCCTTATATCCCCACAGCATAGACAATTTTATCAAACATTCCCTGCCCCTAGACTTTGTAAAATGGAATACTAGTTGTAGAAAATGTGTGTGTAGTGGGATGGGGGCTCTCAAACTGGTACAATTCAATCCTCACTTAAGAGAATATCACGTGAGTGGAATCACAAAGGATTTTTTCACCTTTTGAGTCTGACTTCTTTTGCTTAGCATAATGCATCTGAGATTTATTTGTGTTGCTGTATGTATCAGTAGTTCATTTCTTTATATATTTTTTAGTAGTTTTCCATTGTATTAGTTTCCAATCTATCAATTTGTTTATACACTAACCACATAAAGGCCATTTCATTTGTTTACACTTTTTGAGGATTATGAATATAATTGCTATAAACATTCATGTACAGGTTTTACTGTGAATATAATCTTTAATATCTCTTGGGTAAATACCTAGGAGTGAAATATCTGGGTCCTACAGCAAGTGTATATTTAACTTTAAAAGAAACTGCCAAACTGATTCCAGAGTTGTACTATTTTGTATTCCCACCAGCATATATAAGAACCCCAGTTGCTCTACATTCTTGTTAAACCAAACCAAACTCACTGTCGTCAAGTCGGATCCAACTCGTAGTGACCCCTCCTTGGGTTTCTGAGTCAGTATCACTATGGAAGTAGATTGCCCAACCTTCCTTCCAAGGAGTGGCTGGTGGGTTTGAACCGCCAACCTTCTGGTTAGCAGTCAAATGCCTTAGGCACTATGCCACCAGAGCTCCTTGGGATATTGCCGATCATAGTGATCCTAACCATTTCAAATGAAGTTGTGGTGTTGGTGAAGAATACTGAAGATATCATGGACTGCTAGAATGAACAGATCTGTCCTAGGAGAAGTCCAGCCAGAATGTTCCTTGGAAGCAAGAATGGGCAGACTCTCGCCTATCTTGGTCATGTTGTCAGAAGGGACCATTCTCTGGAGAAGGAAAATGCTTGGTAAAGTGGAGGGTCAGTGAAAAAGGGGAAGGCTCTCAACAAGATGGATTGACACAGTGGGCTTAGGAATAGCAAGGATTGTGAGGCTGGCGCAGGACCAGGCAGTGTTTCGTTCTGTTGTACATAGGGTCACTATGAGTTGGAGCTGACTTGACAGCACCTAACAACAAAAATGTCTTTCAAGTAAGAGTTTACCTCATGGTGTATTGTTATAATATATATCTTAATATCTTTTTCTAATAATTATAACATCTGTGCTATCTGGAGGGAGGCTCTGGTGGCGTAGTGCCTAAGGCATTTGACTGCTAACCAGAAGGCTGCCAGTTCAAACCCACCAGCCACACCTACAAAGGAAGATTGGACAATCTACTTCCATAGTGATATTGCCTCAGAAACCCAAGGAGGGGTTGCTATGAGTTGGATCCGGCTGGACGGCAGTGAGTTTTTTTTTTTTTTTTTTTGTTATGCTACTCTGTGTTTTCTCTATACATGTATATCTCAGGAGTGAGTCTAGGATATGTGTCAGCTTATACACAGAATTGAGAAACATTCTTTTCTAGTTTTCCTCTTTCTGGGATCCACTTTTTGGATCCTAGGGGAGCTCTGGTAGCATAGTGGCTCAGGCACTTGACTGCTAACCAGAAGGCTGGCAGTTCAAACCCACCAGCCACTCCTCAGAAGGAAGATGGGACAATCTACTTCCGTAGTGATACTGCCTAGGAAACCCAAGGAGGGGTCGCTATGAGTCGGGGCCAACTCAACGGCACACAACAACAACAACAACAGCAACAGGGGAGTTCTGGAGGCATAGTGGATAAGGCGTTTGACTGCTAGCTGGGAGGTCAGTGGTTCAAACCCACCAGCCACTCCACAGAAGGAAGATGAGGCGATCTACTTCTGTAAAGATTTACAGCCTCGGAAACCCAATGGGGGTCTCTATGAGACTGAAACAACTCGATGGCAGTTAATTTGAAGGTCTCCTTTTTCTATTTCCTTGGTTGGGACGTCTTTTGGTTACCTAGTGTCACTCTGACAGGAATATACCACAAATTACATGGTTTTAACAACCAGGCATTTATTCTCTTACTGTTTGGAGGTTTTAAGTCTGAGTTCAAAGTGCCAGGCTCTAGGGGTTGGTTCCCCTCAACTTGGGCTTCAGCTCTGCCTCGTGCTCCTGGCCCACTGAAGCTGAAGGCTTTTCTTCACTAAGATGGCTGCTGGCTGTTGAGGCTGACAAACTCAAGATTGACAAGTAAAAAGGCGCAGTCCTAATGTTACCAATCAACACAGCAGGCCACTAATTCAAGCCCATTGAAAATCCCAAGATTGGCAGAGCATAGCAGGCTATTGAACAACTTGACTACATGCAGGGTTCAAGCGTGCCATAAACTAGAGACCATTCCCAAAGCTGCTTCTTATGTATGGGAAGCAAACCACATCCCTAAAGCAGCTACTGAGTTGCTTGTGGTAGATCCCACCATGGAGCTGATTGTCAGTCTCATCATGGGGAATAATTACCACCAGCTACTCAGCCACTCCACCAGGCCCAGCCAAGTTGACACACAACTTTTATTACCACAGGAAGTTTCTTTTACTCTTTGAGAACTTTCTGTCTCTCAAAGTTTAGGCTGTCCACACTATTGCTTTGCAATTTCCTTCAACTAGAGTCACACCAGAAGCAGTCACAAGAGAAAAGAAATTTCCCTTATATTTTGAGGACCACAGGAGCCAGAGATTTCATTGTTCCTCTAATCAGAAATATGGAGTTTCTCTAACAGTTTTGTACCAGTTTTGGTGCAATTACATGACCAAGGCCATCTTCTGTTCAAAGCTGGGAGAGGAGAGAGAAATAAAATATTGGGAAACTCACCCCTATAAGATTGTTTCTTCAAGTTTTGACTCCTTTCTCCAATTTGTCTGTGATTATTTACTTCTCTAGATCCTTATTTTGTCATTTTTCTATTTAGTCCAGAGATTTTAGTTGTTTAGTCCAGTGGGTGTAGTGGGCTTACTCCACTTCAGCCGTCATTGGAAGCCCCCATTAGGATGCTAATGTTGGTCATTGTTAGGAATATCAGTGAATCCTGTTAATATGTTGATTGTGGAGATCAAGATGGTCTGTTAAAGAAATAAATTATCAATAAAATACAGATAAATTTGGGAACAGAGTCAAATTTTTACTTATATGCTTACAAGAGAAATCATTAATTATAGAGCTGGCTCTCCGCTTAAATGATAGATTGAATTTAAAGACAAATGTGCAAGGTTATAGTTACTTTGCTCATAACTCTGTTTGGTGAAAAATTGTAGTTTTTCTTTGTGGCAAAAGTCAACAATAATTATTTTCCTCCTCACTGCCATCAAGTCAATTCCAACTTACAGTGACCCCTTTTGGGTTTCCAAGGCAGTAAATCTTTACAGAAGTAGATTGCCCAGTCTTCCTTCCACAGAGTAGCTGGTGGGTTTGAACTGTTAACCTTCTGGTTAGCAGTCAAATGTCTTAGTAACAAACTTATAGTAAATAAGCCTAAGGCATCTTGTTTTTCAGGTAATAGGGAAAAGGAGAAATACTGGTCAATGAAAACATCAAGTAGACATTCCTGCTTTTCGTAGTTTATCTTGAAATTCAAGTCTTTCTGTATATGCCATTGATATGCTTGTGTAGCCTTAATAGTGAATATGACTAAGGGTTAGAGGCAATTTTTCCTTCTCAGAGTAAAAAAATTAAAGAACTTTGGAGGAAAGAACAAATGTTTTCAAGAAAGTTCTGTACAAAAAAAGCATTTTAGAACTTTTGTGGTGTTAAGCAAAGGGCAAAGAGGGGTAAAATTCCCTCTTCATTGTTAACTACATGGTAAAGATCATCATTAATCCAATTTCCATTTAGAATGGGAGCTAATCCTCACCTTTCCACTTTTCTGTCCTCATCACCAGCTGCTCCAAGTGACACTGTCTTTCCTACTCTAGCAGCCTGGAGCTGATACAGAGCTCACAAGATAAAAGGACATCATCTTTCAGATCAGCTACCTGCACAGCCTTTCTCTGATCCCAACCACACAAACCAGGTCAGAGCATACAAATGAAAAGGACACACTTCTTCGGACTGCCAAATAGGCAGACACTAGCCTTAGCTGACCCTCACTGCCTCTGTGGGGTTTTTAATTCCTTGGAATGACTTACAGAATTCATAGAGAGTATCTATACTTAGAGCTATCTATTTATTATAATTCTAAAGGATACAAATGAAGAGACATATAAGGCGAAGTTACGTCTAGGATGTCTCCCAACACAGGCTTCCATGTCCACAAGGACTGTCTCCAGAAATGTGTAACCCTCACCTTTGCATGGATGTTTTCACGAACCGGGAAGGCCAAGGAATTTCTCTATTCAAAGTCTTTTATTAGCTTTATTGAACAGTCATGATTGAGTCCTCATTGCATAACCATAATTGATTGAATCATGCCCTTTCCCTTCCTGAGATTAACTGATGAGGTTAGCTGTGTTTTGTATAGCACCTGCACATTTGCACAAATTTTTAAGTGTTTAAATTTTTAAGTTGCAGATAATAGAGACACCTTGGTTACTCAGGAAATTCCAAGAGTTATCTTTCAGGAACTAAAGACAAATATCAAATCACATTCTTTGCATCAACTTTGTATATTGTAAAAATAAGTTGTAGGTAGTTGGAGACTGATAGAAACAATATGTGAGGAAAGGTTTATTCATACAGCAATCTAAAGGGGTATTATTTTTACCCTCACTGTATAGATGGAGAAAGTGAGCCACAGAGACGTTGTAACTTTCCCAAGTTCTCAAAGGTCGTAGTGTGGGAACTGGAATTTGAAAATAGTAGTCTGTGACTTAACTGTTCTACTGTATTAAAGTATAAATATCACATGTTTAGGAAGTCAGTGTAGTGTAATCTTGTCCAGGAGTCAGGGTGGAGATTTTAGGTTTGGTCTGGTCACTAATGAAGTATGTAACATTGAAAATGTCATGCCAGTTTTGGGTCCTAAACTTCCTTCTTTGGATGATCTCTAGGGTAGCTTCCCACTAGAAGAAAATATGGAAGAAGATCTAATTTTGGCAAGGGATCTTTGTTACTTCATGCTGCCATAATACAAATCCCACAAATGGGTGGCTTTAAAGAACAGAAATTTATTTTCTCAACTTTAGGAGGCTAGAAGCCAGAGTTCAGGGTGTGGCTCTAGAGGGAGGACCTTCCTTGTCTATTTCAGCTTTTAGGAGCTGCCAGCCATCCTTGTAGATGTATCTGTATTCATCTTATGTCTTCCTCTTCCCCTCATGTGTCTCTGTGTCCATTCTGCACTTTTTATAACTCAAAAATGATTAGATTTAGAACTCACTCTCCTCTGTATGACCTAATTTACATAACAAAGAAAACCTCTATTTCCCAAAACGATCATACTTATAGGTATTGTTGTTGTTGTTGTGTGCCGTCAAATCGGACCCAACTCATAGCAACCCCACCTTGGGTTTCTGAGGCAGTATCACTATGGAAGTAGATTGCCCCATCTTCCTTCCAAGGAGTGGCTGGTGGGTTTGAACCACCAGCCTTCTTGTTAGCAGTCGAATGCCTTAGCCGCTTTGCTACCAGATTAGGGGCTGGGATTTCAATCCATATTTTTCGGAGACACAATTTAATCCAAAATAGAGATAATGAGATTAAACATAACAATTCATTCATCCAACACTTAGTACATGCTGCATACTGTTTTTGGGACCTAAGGGTAGACAATAGACATGATTGATAAGATCATTGATCTTATGGAACAATCAGGTAAGAGGATTGGCCAAACATATAAATATATAACAAATACACATTATAATATTATGAAGGGATAAATATTGGTGAGCAATAGAGGGTGATATTGTATTTTAAACAAGAAATGCAGAGGTTTTGCTGACAAAGTTAAATTTAAGCTGGGTAAAGTGAAGAAGAAAGCCATATCAATACTTGGCAGAGAGCATTCCAGAGAGAATAAGTATCTCAGTGTATAATTATCTTGTACAAGTAACTCTGTATTTGTGCAAGTATTTCTGGAATATAGATTCTAGAAGTTGAATTTTATTTATGAATATACATTTTAATTAAATAAAATTCATAGGTCTATGCATGTTTCTGAAAAAAATATTTGCTTAGATTCTAAGTAATTTATTACTTTACTGGCATATTTCATTAGACAGATATTTCAAACTTTAGTTATATTTCAAATATTACATAAAGCCTGGAGCTCTTAGCTCTAGGTCAGAATAATTTGTTCTTCCTTTCTGCCAAAGCTGGCAAAATCAGGCAGTTAGCCATCAAAATAAGAGACATTCAGCATCCAATTTTTGAATGAAATTGAAAAAAGGAAATTATTTTGTTTTAGGAAACAAGTTTCATTCAGAAATAGCTGAATTCATTTTTTGAATGCTGGATACAAACTGACCTAAAGTTATTCAATAAGATAGCAAGAGTTTGGAATATATAAGCCAAATCAATAATATTCCATTTTTGAAGTAAAAACCAAGAAAAGCCCCAAAATCAATTTGTAATGTGATATATTCAACACTGATTCATCCCAAACCTTGGGCAATCTACTTCCGTAATGATGATACCTCAGCCTTAGAAATACAAGGAAGGGTCACTGAGTTGGATCCGTCTCTACAGCAGTGTGTTTGTTTTTTTTGGATTTGCCTTTTTACTTAGGAGAAATCCTCACCCCAGAGATGAGGACTGGGAATTCTTCGGCAATAGGTAATTGGCTCCTGTAGGGCACATAGAGAGTGTCTGGGAAGAAGGTAGTAGTGAAGGGGGCAAAATGACTCCCTTCTAGCCAACCTATGAGTCAGTTATATGTACCTGATATTCTTGGTATTAGGAGCTCTGGTAGCATAGTGGCTAAAGCACTTGACTGCTAACCAGAAGGCTGGCGGTTCAAACCCACCAGCCACTCCT
>NW_006921615.1:1676830-1679673 GCF_000298275.1 Orycteropus afer afer
GACTCATAGCGACCCCTCCTTGGGTTTCCGAGGCAGTATCACTACGGAAGTAGGATTGCCCAACCTTCCTTCCGAGGATTGGCTGGTGGGTTTGAACTGCCTGCCTTCTGGTTAGCAGTCAAGTGCCTTAGCCACTATGCTACCAGAGCTATAGCTTTTACTAATAAATATGTGTTTTTTCTAGTGATCCTGGCATCCATATTCCCTGTGTAAATGGTATAGATTTCCTACACAAAATTGCACATACAAATATTATAAAAATACTTTAATTTGTTTTACCTAATTTGACCCTCACAATTCTATTTAATTTCCATGTAATAATAGAAATAAAAACAACATTCATTGACTGTATCTCATTTTATCTTTATTATTGTTCAAATTTTATTGGTGAGGAACTGGATTCCTAACAATGTTGAGTAACTGTTCTGATTTTGGACAATAGGAGTGATTCTAAATATCTCCAAAATGTGGCTGTCAAATACGTTCAAATTCAAAAGTGAGGAGACAGACCAAGATTAGTTAGCCTTATTGATCATCTGGTAACATAGTGGGTAAGACATTTGGCTCTAACCAGAAGGTCAGTGGTTCAAACCCACCAACTGCTCCATGGGAGAAAGATGAGGCAATCTATTTCTGTAAAGATTTACAGTCTTGGACACCCAGTGGTGGTCGCTATGAGTCAGAATCAACTCCAAGGCACTGGGTTTACTGATCACCTATGGTGGCATAGTGCCTAAGACATTTGACTGCTAACCAGAAGACATGGTTCAAACCTACCAGCCACTTCTTGGAAGGAAGACTGCGCAATCTATTTCCAGAGTTGAAATTGACTGGATGGCGGTGAGTTTGGTTTTTTTGGTTTATTTTCAAGTTGTAAAAGAATTGTAGGTTGAAGAGCCTTGAAGAAAAATCTCTTAGAGGAAAGTTATTGGAAGGATGTGGCATTTTCTCTATACATTTGTTATAAGGTAGGGAATGGTTTTTCCTTATTTCAAATCAGTTGAGAGGGACTTCATGGGAATCACTGAGGGATTTTGATGTGTGTCCCCTGTAGTTTGAATTGGGGTTTGACATAGAAACTGGGGTTTGACATATAGCTTAAAACATAAAACTCAATTAGTTTAGATAATTGGCTTGAGAAGCAGAGAAAGATAGGGCTATAATAAGAGCTATTGTAATATGGGATCAAATTATATATGGGGTCTTGTCCACGGACAAGACATGACTAGCCTAGCCCTTTAAAGAACTCTGCCCAAGGGGATTGCCTTGAGAAGTGAAGGGACCAAGCAGAAAGGGAGACTGTCAGAAGATAAGGGCTAAGAAGTCAAGAGCAACTAGCAAGAGCAGAAGCATTGCTTACATCTTGGGAGGGAAGGCATCTCTGAAGAACTTGTGAAAGAGCCCTGGGTGAGAAAGAATCAATTTCAAGAATCTTCTACACCCAGGGGTCAACAATGCTAAATTACAACAGTGAAGTAAAGGAGCTCTGGTAACATAGTGCCTAAGGCACTTGACTGCTAACCAGAAGGCTGGCAGTTCAAACTCATCAGCCACTCCTTGGAAGGAAGGTTGGGCAATCTACTTCCATAGTGATACTGCCTCGGAAACCCAAGGAGGGGTCAATACGAGTAGGGTCTGACTTGACGGCACATAACAACAACAACAATGAAGTAAGAACTTTCCTATTGGTATTTGTCAAGGTAAAACCATTATGCTGCTATAAGTTAACTAAGTTAACCCTGAATTACAGAAGCATAGCATAACAGAAGCTCTTTCCTTGTCTATACAAAGATTGATGGGGTTTGGGTGTCCTTTTCCATCTGTTACTATCTTAGTTGGAACTTAGCACCTACAAGACTGCAGGAGCAGGTGCCCATGAGAGAGATGGAGGAGGTACACTAGCTGTTACCTGCCTTGATCCAGAAGTGGCATTTCTGTAGTTAAAACTAGTCACATAGCTCCACACTAACTATAAAGGAATTTGGGAAATGTAGTCCCAAGAAAGAGGAAATAGAATAGTAAACACAGGACATTGTCTTTGTCAGTGGTTTCTAATCTGTTCTCTTGACTCCCTGCTCTGGCTAGAGGAGTAGAAGCTGCCTAATGAGTGGAAGGTAGAATAGGAAACCAAGGTCAGCTAGGAATAAAGAACTGCCCATGACTCCCTTCCATGATTGGCTTCCGAGTCTAAATCACACCATAGCTAGGGAAGAGGAGTTTTTTAATGCCTTAGGCACTATGACACCAGAGCTCCTTACTTAGTATAAGATTGGACATTTTTATTATTGAAAGAAGTTTTTCTTTTGTCTGAAAATGGCAAGAAGGTATTTATTATTTGAAAGTGACCAATGTATTTATAGGAGCTCTGGTAGCGTAATGCCAAGGCACTTCAAACCCACCAGCCACTCCTCGGAAGGAAGGTTGGACAATCTACTTCCACAGTGATACTGCCTTGGAAACCCAAGGAGGTATCGCTATGGGTCAGGTCCGACTTGATGGCAAATAACAACAACAACAACAAATGTATTTATGGAAACTGAATAGGATTTTGTTTTATGTAAGGGATTTGAAGTAGTGAGCCCATTGTTTGGGCTGAATAGGGCAATTGTATGGAGATAGTAGGTTTACATGTGCAATAATAGTTCTTTCCAAGGATGTTAGTATCAAGGGCAATTGATGTACAATTCAGGATCCACAGATACTGCAAACTCTTTGGCTTTCAGGAGAAAGCCAGACTGCTAAATTATCCATCTGAGATGTGTGGGTTGCTCTGGGAGGACACAGAGTCTCAGATGTAACAGGTGATTCAAAGTGTTTTTTGCTTCAGCTACTTTTTTTTTTTT
>NW_006921615.1:1682138-1689428 GCF_000298275.1 Orycteropus afer afer
GTTAATTGGTTTCCCTTTTCTTTGTTGAAGAGGGTCTGTGCAGTCCTTCTGCCTAATCCGCCATCTTGCTTGAAACTTGCTTCAGCTACTTTTTGCTTTAGTTCACATTTCTTCTTTGGGTGGTACCTCCCTACCTCAAAGAGTCTTGTAATTGCCATGGGATTAACATATTTTAGTTTTGTGAGGAATCCTCACCCCCTCCCAAGATATCCTTGATAAATAAAAAAAGCAAGATTACATGAGCTCCAGAGGTACTGACTTTCCTCAGTTTCTTCTACATGCTGTTCCTGTTGTTGTTGTTGCTAGGTGCCCTCAAGTTGGTTTCAACTCATAGTAACCCTATGCACAACAGAACAAAACACTGCAGTCCTGAGCCATCCTCACAATTATTGCCATGTTGGAACTCATCATTGCATCCAGTGTGTCAATCCATCTCATTGAAGGCTTCCTCTTTTTTTGCTGACCCTCTACTTTACACAGCATGATATCCTTTTCCAAAGACTGGTCCCTTCTGACAACATGACCAAAATACAGGAGACAAATTGTACCCACGCTTGCTTCTAAGGAGCATTCCAGCTTTACTTCCTCCAAGACAGATTCGTTCATTCTTGTTATGGTCAGGGATGTAACTACTGTGATGCTGGAATGAACGAATTCCATGGTATATGCAATATTCTTCTCTAATATCACAACTCAAAATGCATCAATTCTTCTGAAAAAAAAAAAAAAAAAAAAAACCAAACTCACTGCTGTTGAGTCAGGTTGACTCATAGCAACCCCTCCTTGGGTTTCTGAGGTGGTATTTCTATAGAAGTAGATTGCCAATCTTCCTTCTGAGGAGTGGCTAGTGGGTTTGAACTGCCAGTCTCCTGGTTAGCAGTCAAATGTCTTAGGCAGTACACCACCAGAGCTCCCAATTATTCATTGTCCAGCTCTCACATGCTTATGAGGCTATTGAAATACCATGATTGGGTCAGGCACACCATTAATAATCTTCAGAGTGACAGAGGTCTTTTGCAGCAGATTTGCCCAATGCATCATTTGATTTCTTTGCTGCTTCCAGGGGCATTGATTGTGGATCCAAGTAAAACGAAATCCTTGATAATTACAATCTTTCCTCTATTTATCATGATGTTAGTTATTGGTCAAATTATGAGGATTTTTGTTTTCTTTATGTTGAGATGTAATCCATACTGAAGCCTATAGCCTTTGATCTTTATCAGTAAGTGCTTCAAGTCTTCTTCACTTTCAGCAAGCAAGGTTGTGTCATTTGCATATTGCAGGTTGGTTTCAACTGCAATAATGATCTTTCCTCCAATCCTGAGGCAGAATTCTTCTTCATATAGTCCAGCTTTTCAGATTATTTGCTCAGCATACAGATAGAATAAGTATGGTGAAAGGATAACCCTGACACACCTTTCCTGATTTTAAATGATGCTGTATCCGCTTGTTCTGTTTGAATGTTAAAAAACCTTTTAGTCTTTGTACAGGTTCCTCATGAGCACAATTAAAAATTTTGGAATTCCCACTCTTTGCAATGTTATCCATAATTTGTTATGACCCACACAGTCAAGTCCCTTTGCATAAAAATAAAGGTAAATATATTTCTGGTATTTCTTTCAGCCAAGATTCATCTAACATCAGCAATGATGTTCCTTGTTCCACCTCCTCTTCTGAACTCCCCCACTGGTCTGTCCATTTGTCATACTGTGGTGGCTTGCATGTTGCTGTGATGCTGGAAGCTATGCTACCAGTATTTTAAATACCAGCAGGGTCACCCATGGTGGACAGGTTTCAGTGGGGCTTCCAAACCAAGTCAGACTAAGAAGAAGAATGTGGCTAGATCCACTTCTGGAAGAAAAAAAAAAATGGCCTCTGAAAATCTTATGAATATCAGGGAAACATTATCTGTAGTTGTTAGCTGTCCTCAAGTTAGCCCTTGACAATGGAAGACTCATGCATAATGTACTGAAATTCTGCCCATTGGTTGGGCAGGGTTGGTTGTGGGTTGCACCATTTTGATTCTTTCATCTTTTTTTTTTTTTTTTTTAATTCTATTGTGCTTTGGGTGCATATTTACAGAGCAAAATTTGTTTTAGATTCAACAGTTACATCCCTGGCCATAACAATCTCTCCTCCCCTACTGTCCCCATGACCACCCTCTCCCTGTGTTATTTTCTGTCTTGTTGAACTTTGCTATTATTGCTGGGGTGAGATGATATCTCATTGTTCTTTTGATTTGCATCTCTCTAAGGGCTAATGATAGTGAACATTTCCCCATGTGTTCATTGGCTGACAGAATACCATCTTTAATAAAGTGTCTTTTCATGTCCTTTGCCTACGTTTGAATTGGACTTTTTGGCTTTTTGGTATTGAGGTCACCCATGGTTTTCTATAAATTTTAGAGACAAGTCCTTTGTCAGATATGCCATAGCCAAGTATTTTTTTTCCCAGTCTGTAGATTCTCTTTTAGCCCTTTTGGAGAAGTTCTTTGAT
This sequence comes from Orycteropus afer afer, assembly GCF_000298275.1. Classification (NCBI taxonomy): domain Eukaryota; kingdom Metazoa; phylum Chordata; class Mammalia; order Tubulidentata; family Orycteropodidae; genus Orycteropus; species Orycteropus afer. Next base: position 1,684,635 of record NW_006921615.1, read on the forward strand.
GCACATAAAAAATTAATTTTTAAAAGGTCCCAGTTATCTAGCTTCTCTTCCACTGCCTGTGCATTTTGGGTTATGCTTGATGGTCTATTTATGCCATAAATTTAGGGTCCCTAGATTTGCCCCTATTTTATTTTTGATGAGCTTCATAGTTTTGGGTTTTGCATTTAAGTCTTTGATCCAACTTGAGTTTGTTTTTGTGTATGAGGTGAGGTATGGGTCTTGTTTCATTTTTCTGCAAGTGGATTTCCAATTTTGCCAGCACCATTTTCTAGAGAGGCTATTGCTCCCCCATTTAATTGGTTTTATTCCTTTGTCAAAGATCAACCATCCATAGATGGATGGATCTATTTCTGCGTTCTTGATTCTGTTCCATTGTCTGTCTATCATTGTACCAGTACTATGCTATCTTAACTACTGTGGCTGTATAGTAGGTTTTGCGATCCGGGAGTGATTTTTCTTCAGCAGTGCTTTGCTTATCTGAGGTCTCTTTCCTTTTCATATGAAATTAATAAATAGTTTTCCATATCCTTAAAAAATGTTGATGGTATTTGGATCGAGATTGCATTGAATGAGTAGATTTCTTTGGGTAATATTGACATTTTCACACTATTCAGTTTTCCTATCTATGAACAAGGCAAGTTCTTCTTTTTATGTAGATCCCTTGTAGTTTCCTGTAGTAATGTTTTGTAGTTTTCTGTGTACAGGGCTTTTGTGTCTCTGGTAAGATTTATTTCAAAATATTTTATCTTTTTGGTAGCCATTGTAAATACTATTGTTTTCCTTATATCCTTTTCAGAGGCTATTTGTTGATGCAGAGGAATCCAACTGATTTTTGTATGTTGACCTTGTATCCTGCCATTTTGTTGAATCTTTCTATTAGTTTCTATGTTTTGCTGAGTCTCTAGGCTTTTCTATGTATAGGATTATGTCATCTGCAAATAAAGATAGCTTTACTTCCTCTTTGCCAATTTGGATGCCTCTTATTTCTCTTTCTTGCCTTATTGCTCTGGCTAGGACTTCCAATACAATGTTAAATAGAAGTGATGATAGAGGGCATCCTTGTCTCATTAGCATTCACAAGGGAAATGCTTTAACTCTTTCTCCATTATCAGTAATGTTGGCTGTTGGTTTTGCATACATGCCCTTTATTACATTGAAGATTTTCCCTTCTGTTCCTATTTTGCTGAGAGTTCTGAACAGGAATGGGTGTTGGATTTTATTGAATATCTTTTCTGTGTCGATTGATAGGACATATAGTTCTTTTCTTTGATTATGTGGTGGATTACATTGATTGTTTTCCTGTTGTTGAACCATCCTTGCATACTTGATAGGAATCCCACTTGGTCATGATGTATTATTGTTTTGAATGTTGTTGGATTCTGTTGGCTAGGATTTTGTTGAAGGTTTTTGTGTCTATATTCATGAGGGATATTGGTCTGTAGTTTTCCTTTATAGTGGTGTCTTTCCCTGATTTTGGTATCAGTGCTATGCTTGCTTCATAAAGTAAATTTGGAAGTATTTTATCTTTTTCTGTGTTCTGGAATAGGTGTCAACTCTTCCCTGAATGGTAAAATTCTCCAGTGAAGCCATCTGGGCCAGGACTTTTTTTTGTGTGTGAAGATTATTTTATGACATGCTCAATTTCTTCTTTTGTTGTGGGTCTGTTCACATATTCTGTCTCTGACTGGGATAGTTTACATAGGTCTTGTGTTTCTAGAAACTTGTCTATCTCATCTAGGATCTTGAATCTGTTGGGGTACAGTTCTTTATAATATTCTGTCAGTATCTTTTTTATTGCAGTTGGTTCTGTTGTGATGTCACCCTTTCCCTTTATTGTTCATGTAATTTGCATCTTCTCTTTCTTTTCCTTTTTTACATTTTCCAGTGGTTTGTCAATTTTGTTAATCTTTTAGAAGAACCTGCTTCTTGTTTTGTTGATTTTCTCTATTTTTTTTTCTTTTTTGTTTATTTCTGCTCTGATCTTTATTATTTCCTTACTCTTACTTCTGGATACTGTAGGTTTCTTTTGCTGCTCTTTTTCTAATTGTTGGAGTTATTGAGTTAAAATGCTAATTTTATTTATTTCCTCTTTTTTGGTGTGTGCATTTATTGCCATAAATTGACCTCTGAGAAGTATTTTCACTGTGTCCCAAAGGTTGTGGTAAGTTTTATTTTCATTCTCAATTGTGTCTAGGGATATTGTTTTCATACTTTATTTCTTCTGTTACCCAGTAGCTTTTGAGAAGTGTATTAGTCAGTTTCCACATATTTTTCCATGATCATTCTATTATTGATTTCTAATTTTATAGCAATGTGATCTGAGAAGATGTTTTGTAGTATTTCAATATTTATGAATTTATTGGCTTTTTTTGTGGCCTAATATATGGTCCATTCTGGAGAATTAACCATGAGCACTGGAGAAGAAGTGTATTGTGATTTTGTTGGGTGGAGTGCTCTGATTATGTATATGAGGTCTGTATATGAGGTCAAGTTGGTTGATTGTGTTATTGAGTTCTTCTGTATTTTTGTTTTCTCTAGTTGTTCTGTCCCTCTTTGAAAGTGGTGTGTTAATTCTCCTACTACTATTGTAGAGTTGTCTATTTGTCTTTTAATTCAGTTTATATTTGTTTTATGTATTTTGGAGCACTTTCATTGGGTGCATAGATATTAACTATAGTGATGTCTTCTTGGTCAATTGGTTCTTTCAGGATTATATAATGTGTTCTTTGTCCTTTATGCTGTTTTTCACCTTGAAGTCTATTTTATCAATTGCCACTCCTGGTTTTTGGTTGCCATTAGCTTGGTATATTTTTTTCTACCCCTTAATTTTTAATTTTTTTTTTTTATCTTTGTGTCTAAGGTAGGTCTCCTATCGACAGAGTATCAATAGATTGTCTTCTTTTTTTTAATTGTGATTTGGGTCAAAATTTACAGAGCAAATACACTTTCCATACAGCAGTTCACATATACTTTGTCTCATGACATTGACCACAATTTACCACAATGCAACATCTCCCCTCTTACTTCCTCCTGATAGTTACCTCTTCCCTGTGTCCATCCCTCCATGCATTCCTGCCCCCTGAGCTGTCTCCCTGTGCATAAGCAGCCCTACTTTCTCCCATGATTGTTCTCTCCAAGGAATCTATCTATCTCAGGTAAATGTTCAACTCATATGCCTGTCTATTGTTTGGCTGGAAGCCACAGGCATGCATTCAATTCCAGACCTGAAGGGCAGCTAGGGGCCATAGTCTCAGTGGTTCCACCAGGCTCCATCGGGCCAGCAAACCTGGTCCCCCCCCCCCCTTTTTTAAATGATTTTGAGTTTTGTTCCACATTGTTCTCCCTGTCTATCCAGGATCTTCTACATAGATCCTCTTCCAAATGGTTGACAGTAGTAGCTGGGCACCATCTAGTTCTGGCCTCATAGTCGTATAGGCTGCAGATTGGATGGTGTACCAGTTGCTAGGACTAATTGTTTCCATTAATTTTTGGTTTTCTTCATTCTTGGCTCTGGACAATGAGAGACCCATTGTTGCATCTAGATGGCAGCTTGCAAGCTTTTAAGATCCCAGTCTCTACTCACCACAGTAGGAAGTGGAACAATGTTTTGTGTAGTATGTTATGCCAATTGAGCTTCATGTCCCCTGCTACTATGGTCCTGAGCCCACAGGTTCAACTACTCAGTCTCTGTGGGTAGCTAGCTGTGACCAAGCAGTGACTACAGCCTTGCCCCTTGTCAGCTCCATTATACACACCTGGGAATTCCAATCATACACATAAACCACTGTCTGCCAACCCTATACATGTTCTTGGATGTACTCCCCACTTCATAGACATACCTAATATTTCAGCCAGTCCACCCATCTATCCACCCATATACTTGTGTTTGCCTTCACTGACCACACCGTATGATATGTACAAAAGGGTTCATCTTTGTTGTCTGTACTTCCCAAGTACCTCTCTATGTCTTTCTCTTCTTCAGTGCCACTATATTGATAACTCACATTTGGTACATTGCCCTTCTCTTCACCCAAATCAAAACTTGTCTCTATCTATCTAACAGTATTCCCTCTCTTCCCTTCCCACCCCTGGTAACCAACAAAGAAAATGTCCTTCCATAGACAAGTGTTTCCTTGACTTTTACAATAATGGACTAATACAGTATTTGTCCTTTTGTGATTGACTTATTTCACTTAGCATAATGTTCTCCAAGTTCATCCATGTTATGCAGTGTTTTGCAGATTCTACATTATTCTTTAGGATTGCATAGTATTCCATTGTGTGTATGTACCATAGTTTGGATATCCATTCCTCAGTTGATGGACACCTAGGTGTTTTTCATCTTTTAGCTATTGTAAATAGTGCCATGATGAACATGGGTGTGCATATGTGTGTTCTTGTTATGGCTCTCACTTCTTTAGGATATATACCTAGTAATGGAATAGCTGGGTCAAATGGTATTTCTAGTTCCAACTTTTGAAGGAATTGCCATGCTGCTTTCCACAATGGTTGTACCATTTTGCAGTCCCACCAGCAGTGTAGGAGAGTCCCAAACTCTCCACATCCTCACCAGCATTTATTATTTTCTGTCTTGTTGAACTTTGCTACTAGTGCTGGAGCAAGATGGTATTTCATTGTTGGTTTGATTTGCATCTTTCTAATAGCTAGTGATCAAGAGCATTTCTTCATATGTTCATTGGCCACTTGAATATCCTCCTTGGTGAAGTGTCTATTCATGTCTTCTGCCCATTTTTTAATTGGATTGTTTGTCTTTTTGTTATTGAGGTGTCGTAG
>NW_006921615.1:1689742-1691067 GCF_000298275.1 Orycteropus afer afer
CCCATTTAATGGTTTGTGGCCCTTTGTCAAAGATCAGCTGACCATAGGTCAATGGATCTATTTCTGGGTTCTCAATTCTATTCCATTGGTCTATGTATCTGTCATTAAAGCAATACCAGGCAATTTTGACTACTGTGACTGTATAGTAGGTTTTGAGATCTGGCAGTGTGAGACCTCCTACTTTGTTCTTCTTCTTTAATAGTACTTTGCTTATCTGAAGTCTGTTTCCTTTCTATATAAAGTTAATGATTATTTTTTCCATGTCCCTAAAGAATGTTGATAGGATCTGGATTGGAATTGCATTGAATGTATAGATTGCTTTGGGTAGAATTGACATTTTCACAATGTTCAATCTTCCTATCCACGAGCATGGGATGTTCTTCCATTTGTGTAGTTCTCTTGTGGTTTCCTCAAGTAGGTTTTTATAGTTTTCTTTGTACAGGTCTTTTGTGTCCCTGGTAAGATTTGTTCTCAAGTATTTTATTTTTTTGGTAGCTATTGTAAATTACATTGAATTCCTTATTCCTCCTTCAGCTATCTCTTTGCTGGTGTATAGGAATCCAACTGATTTTTGGATGTTGATCTTATATCCTGCTATGATACTAAATCTCTTAATTAGCTCCAGTAGATTTTTGACTGAGTCTCTTGGGATTTCTAGGTATAGGATCATATCATCAGAAAATAGGGATAGTTTGACTTCTTCCTTACCAGTTTGGATGCCTTTGATTCCCTTTCTTGTCTTATGGCCTGGCTAGGACTTCCAGTACAGTGTTGAATAGAAGTGGTGATATCAGGCATCCTTGTCTGGTTCCTGTTCTCATGAGGAATGATTTCAGTCTTTCGCCATTGAGAATAATGTTGGCTGTTGGTTTTGCATAGATGCCTTTTATTATGTTGAGAAATGTCCCTTCTATTCCTATTTTGCTGAGAGTTTTGATCAAGAATGGGTGTTGGATTTTATCAAATGCCTTTTCTTCATCAATTGATATGATCATGTAGTTCTTCTCCTTTGTTTTATTTATGTGGTGGATGATGTTAGTTGTTTTTGGAATGTTGAACAATCCTTGTATACCTGATATGAACCTCACTTGGTCATAATGAATGAGTTTCTTGATATGTTATTGGAGTCTATTGGCAATGATTTTGTTGAAGATTTTTGCATCAATATTCATGAGGGATATTGGTCTGTAGTGTTGCTTTAGAGTGATGTCTTTGCCTGGTTTTGATATCAAGGTTATGCTTGCTTCATAAAATGAGTTAGGGAGGATTCCATCCTTTTCTATGTTTTGGAATAGTTTGACTAGAATTGGTATCAGTTCTTCTCT
>NW_006921615.1:1692102-1693592 GCF_000298275.1 Orycteropus afer afer
ACCCACTCTGACTGTGGAGTCATCTATTTGGCTTTTCAACTCTTTTAAAGTCTGATTTATGTATTTTGGGGTTTTTTCATTGGGTTCATAGATATTTATTATGGTTATAACTTCATGTTCAATTGATCCTTTAATCATTATATAATGTCCTTCCTTGTCTTGTATGGTGGTTTTTGTCTTAAAGTCAATCTGATCCCAAATTAATATTGCCACTCCTGCTCTCTTACAGTTGCCATTTGCTTGATACATCTTTTTCCAACCTTTGATTTTAGTCTATTTTTGTCTTTATCTCTAAGGTGTGTCTCTTGTTTTATTATTGATATTAATATTAGCATATTGATGGGTTTTGTTTCCTTATCCAATCTGCAACTCTCTATCTCTTGAGTGGTCCATTTTATCCATTAACATTCAATGTAACTATTGACAAGTATGAATTGGTTGCTGTCATTTTGTTATGTGCTTTTTCATGGTGTCTCTGGTTTCTTTGTTCCATATTATTTTCTGTGCTGAGCTCATTATGTTTATGAATCCTGTTATCATTTCCTTTGTTGCTGTTATTTAGTATTTGCTGAATATTTGTGCTTGTCCTCTTTTTAACTGTGATATGAAGGTTTATCGTTTTTCTTTGAGTTTTCCCTATGATTAATAATTTGCTCCCTGAGTTTAGAACAGTCCATTCTGTCTTGCTACTCCCTTAACTTCACCATTTAGAAGTTCTGTAACTATACAGTCTTTTCCATCTTTTTGTTTGTAGTTTTCCTCACTTGCCAATTGATGTCTCTGGTTCCCTGTTTGTTGTTGGTTGTTGTTGTTAAGTGCTGTCAAGTCGTTTCTGACTCATAGCGACCCCATGCACAGCAGAATGAAACACTGCCTGGTCCTGCACCAGCCCCCCAATCCCTGCTATACTTGAGCCCATCTTCGCAGCCACCATGTCAATCCATCTCGTTGAATGCCTCCCCCTCTTTCGTCAACCCTCCACCCTACCAAGCATGACATCCTTCTCCAGGGAATGGTCCCTTCTTACAATATGACCAAAATAGCTGAGACGAAGTCTGGCCAGTCTTGCTTCCACGGAGCATTCTAGCTGCACTTCCTCTAGGACAGATCTGTTAGTTCTTTTAGCAGTCCATGGTACTTTCAGCATTCTCCTCCAGCACCACAACTCAAAAGCATCAACACTTTTTCGGTCTTCCTTATTCATTGTCCAGCTCTCACATGCATACGAGGTGATTGGAAATATCATGGCTTGTGTCAGGCGCACCGTAGTCCTCCAGGAGATATCCTTGCTCCTCAGCACTTGAAACAGTTCCTTCGCAGTTGACTTTCCCAATGCTACATGTCATCTAATGTCCTGACTTCTGCTTCCGTTGGCATCGATTGTAGAACCAAGCAACGTGAATTCTTTGACAACTTCAATCTTCTCTCCATTTATGTGATGCTGCTCATTGGTCCAGTTGTGAGGATTTTTGTTTTCTTTATATTGAGAC
>NW_006921615.1:1694959-1695636 GCF_000298275.1 Orycteropus afer afer
TGAGAAGAATAGGAATTCCCAAGCACTTGATTGTACTCATGAGGAATCTGTACCTTGACCAGGAGGCTGTCGTTTGAACAGAACAAGGGGACACTGCATGGTTCCCTGTTTACAGTCTTGTAAAGTCTTTACTTTGGATATGTTCATAGCTGTGGTTTCTGGAATATATCCTCTTTTGTATTAATGGTTGGTTGTTATTTGTTATTTTTGGTTCTCTGTTCAAAGGACTCCCTTTAGTGTCTCTTGTAAGATTGGTACGGTTTTAACAAATTCCCTTAGTTTCTGCTTATCTGGAAATCTCCTAATTTCACCATCATATTTGAGTGACAACTTTGCTGGTGTTATATAATTCTTGGTTGAAAATTTTTTTCTTTCAGGGTTTTATATATATCATCCCATTGCCTTCTTGCTTGCATGGTCTCTGCTGAGAAATCAGAGCTTATACTTAGTGGCTGTCCTTTCTAGGTACCTTTTTGTTTTTCCAGTGCTGCTTTCAGCATTTTGTCTTTGTCCTTGTTTTGGTGAGTTTGATGATGATATGTCTTGGTCATTTTCTTTTGGGGTCTATCCTATTTGGTGTTCGTTGGACTTCCTGAATGAATATGTTCTCCTCTTTCATCATATCAGGGAAGTTCTCCTCCAACAAATCTTGGATGATTTTCCCAGTGACTTTATTT
>NW_006921615.1:1695914-1717842 GCF_000298275.1 Orycteropus afer afer
TTTTTTCTGTGTTTTCTTTGGTCTGTCTCTCAATCCTTTGAAGATACCTAAATATAATTCTTTTGGATTCTTTATCAGAGAGTTCCAATGCTGCTGCTTCCTCATGGATGTGTTCTGGGTCTGTATCCTGTTCCCTTGTTTCTACCACTTTATCTTGTTTCTTTGTGTGGACTGAGATGGTCTTTCATTTCTGAGGCATCTTTGTATTGTATAAAGATCTCTTTTAATTGTTTGTGAAGAGAAGGCAAGTGTGATTCAGGCTCTTCTTGCTGGTTTTTTATCATTGGCCATTGGTGGAGAAGGAAATGCTGGCTCTTGCTCAGTAATTGAAGTTGCAGGAAGTGTGGGTGTACTTGTATCTTATGGGGCCTGTGGTGTCTCCCATCAGTTAGGTAAAAATTACAATTGAATAACCATCAAAAAACTAAAAGCACATGGACAAAAAATACACCATGAAATCACACAGGAACAGTAACCCCCCAAAAAAGGAAAAGGGGAGAAAAGAAGAAGGAAACAAGAAAACCCGCAATATTTGGGGCTAGGGCACTAAGAGAAAAAAGGTAGAGAAGGAGAATAATGAAGGAAAAAATGGGTAAAAAAAAAAAAAAATAACAAAGAATGGGGTTAACCATGAGGAAAAAAAACAAGGAAAAAAAGAAAGAAAATAATTTTTTTTAAATCAGGAACTGGGAAAAGAAAAAGAAAAAGTTGTAAACTAGGACCTTTTCAGTCGTGCAGGTCCGGAGAATTCTTGGGGTTACTGGAAAGCAGAACCTCTTCTTAAGTCCCTGGAATCTGGTAGAGCACTGTATCTTTAGGTTGTCTCTAGCCTCTGGTTATGTGTTAATTTGTTTTGTCTTGGTTTCATGGTTTAATATTTTGAAAAGGTGAAGCTGGTGTATTTTATTATTGATTCAGGTATGTTGGGTCAGTCTGCTGTTTTCTTTGTGATGGTGCAGTCACTGTGTGGAATGTGGATATGTGTTTCTGTTTGTCGTAAAGAGAGTTTAGAGTTCCAAGTGGGAGTTTTTATCATAATTGGCTGAACATGGTTTCTTCTATTGAATGAGTGAAGTTATTGGTGGACAAGTTTGGAGCAGAAGAAGGAAAGCTTGGTGTTGCTAGGGTCGGTTTCTAGGGCTTTGCACAGGCTATTATTGATGACGTAGTTATATGCAAGACTGTGGCTCAATCACAGGAAACATTCCTGTTGTTAGGGATTTGCAACTTTCTGCCAGGTCAGGCACATTCAAAGACCCCACTTCCAAGGTCCCTCAGCACCAACGATCTGATCCAAGGCAAATTCCTGGGACCTCACTCAGTTGCGGCTTCCTCTCTCTCCCCACCCCGTCTGCCTGCAGCACCAGCGTAATCCCGCCAGAGTGCTAATGGCTGGGTCTGGAGTTTGTCTGTGATACCATCCATCTGTGGCGCCAAAGATGCACACAATTTCAGCTGTGTTGGAGTCGGGGTAGTACCTGCTAGTAAACTGTGGTCCCAATATCCGATATCCATGATGAAGATAAGCACTATGTCTCCCAGGCTGACCCATGCCCACTCACTGATCCGCTGAGAGGGGAGGGAGCTCGCCTTCCTGGTGCAACAGTGAACTCTCTGCTTGAGTCTCAGTGGTGGCGCATGTGCCCGCCTGCATCCAGATGACCCAAATTACCAACAAAATCAGGTGCTGGAGGCAGATCCCTGGACTGCCTGCTGGAATATTGGAGTGGACGTTGGTAAGCTGATAAAACACGTCTTCTTTCTTGGCTTGCGGGGATCTCAGGTGGCTGCCCTCAACCACCAGTCAGTGACAGCACCAGGGAAGTTTCCTATGGCCTCTCTCGGCTGCCTGTCCATCCTCCACCAGGTAGCTCTTTCTTAAATAATCTCTCTGTGCCTTTCCTCTAATTCTGCTGTTCTGTGTTTGGTGCACTCTGAATCAGTGAGCTGTTCAGAGCACCAAAATCCCTAATTCAAACTGCTGTACCTAGTTTTTCAAGCACTTATAGATGCTAGAGGAAAATAGCATGGTGCTTACTGATGAGACTCCACTTTGAATCCTCAGGTCTTCTTTTCTTATCTGATCTGCCACTCTCTTTCTCTTGACTGGTGCATTTAGCCCATTCACACTGAGTGTAATTAGTGATAGTGATTTACTGTCATTCTTTTGTGTTTTTTGTTGTGTTGTTGGTGATTTCCTTGTTCCTAATATTTTTCTGTGCTGAACTCCTTTTGTTATAATGTGTTTTTTTCTCTTTTCTTCATTATTATTTGTTTTGTGCTTCTTAAGCCCATGTGTTTTTCTTCTTCCTGAGTTTGCTTAGGGGGTTGTTAATTTTCTTTATTATTTCCCCGAAGTAAATTCTTATCTCCTTCAGTTTGGAACAGTCAGTTCTCTAAAGACATTGTCCTGTCTTTGTCTCCATTTGGAAGTATTATAATTAAAACTTTTATTCCCTGTATTTGCTTTGTTGCTGGTATCATCTGCAGATTGACTGCCTTATTTCTCTGTATACATTATTTTATGAGCTTATTTTAAGCACCTATTTCTGGTTTGGTTTCTAAGTGGTAATGTCAAGTGCCCTGATTTTAATTCATTGTTTTGTGGTTTGGGTTCTCTATTGGAAGGACTTTCTTTAGCATTTCTTGTAGGGCTGGTCTGGTTTTCACAAATTCCCTTAATTTCTGTTTGTCTGAGATCTTAATTTCACCTTCATATTTGAGGGACAGTTATAATTCTTGGTTAGATGTTCTTTTCCTTCAATGTTTTATATATGCCATCCCATTGCCTTTTTGCCTGTATGGTTTCTGTTGAGAAATCAGAAATTACTCTTATCGGTTACCCATAGTAGGTGACATTACATTTTTCCTGAGCTGCTCCCAAGATTCTTTCTTTGCCTTTGGTTTTGGTGAGTTTGGTATTGATATGTCTTGGTGACTTTCTCTTGTCATCTATCTTGTATCGGGTTTGTTGAGCTTCTTAGACAGATATCTTTTCTTCCTTCATGATATGGGGGAAATTTTCTGTTAGTAAGTCTTCCACAATTTTCTCAGTATCTTGTTTTGTTTTGTTTTGTTTTTTTGCCTCCTCTTGTTCTGATATTACAATGAGGCACATGTTCTTTCTTTTCACATCATCCCATGTAACTCTTAGGTTTTCTTAATTTCTCTTAAATCTTTGTTCTGATTTTACTTCATATGGGTTGGTGTCAAGGGATTTGTTTTCTAGTTGAGAAATGCCTTCTTCAGCCAGTTCTAGTCTATTCTTTTGTCCTTCCACTGTGTTGTTTATGTCTGTAATTTTAGTGTTCATCTTCTGGATTTCTAATTGCTGTTTTTGTATGAGTTCTAATTGTGTATTTATCTTGTTTTCTTATTGAATAGTTTTCCTGAATTCTTCCGGAGTACTGTCTGTCTTCCCATTGATTCTGTTTGTGGTTTCCTTGTGTTCTTGGAGATATATATATATATTCTTCTGAATTCCTTTCCAGATAATTTTATTGCTTGTTCTTCTACCATGATAGATGATAGATAATTCTTTATTACCTGGGCTTTTATTTCTATTCTCTTGTCCTCTTTTTTTGTTTTCTTTGAGGTTGTCTCTTGTTTCTTAGGCATTTTGAAGTTGTTTTTAATTGTTAGTTATGTATTGATTTGTTTCACTGATTTTATGTTTCACTATATCTGAAAGTGTGGAGCAGGTGTACTTTTTTGGTTATTAACTCACCTGTACTGTGTTGCTCTCCAGCTCTCTCTGTGTTGGTGGAATCAATGATGGGGATATGGGTGCAGGTCACTGTTCATTGTGAAGGGGATTTGGAGTTGGGGCAAGCAGGTATTGTCCACTGTATGTTGTTGATTCTGTGGTGCAGGGGTTATTGGTGTTACCTATTGGGTGAAGTGTTCAGTGTAATAACTCCTGTTTCCTGGTAGCAGTTTAATATATTCCTTCTATTGTATGAGGCAGGAGAGAAGAGAAAAATAGAAAAAGAAAAAGAAAAACAAAAAAAAAGGTACCAGTGGCTAGCCCCATTTTCCATGTTTGGGTGAGACAGTTCAGTCAGCACTGCCAGCACAGGCAGTGTTGTTTGTGTCTTCCTGAGACATCTATTAACGTTTATGTCCTACTGTCAGTCAAGGACCTGCAGTTCAAAATCAACAGAGACCCCAATGGGCAGTGGACCACTACTTTCTGCTTGGGTTGAGAAGGCACAAAAACTCAGTACCTCAGTCCACTCTGTGCTAAAAAGGGTTCTTGGAAGAGTTGAACTCCAGCTCACCACTCTGCACTAAAACTCGGGCTCTGCCTACTTGGAAGGAGTTTCTCCATTTCCCTGACTCCTTCTGGACTTTGCAGCAACCCAAACCAAGGGAGGGGGGGTCTTCATTGGTTTTCCAGTAAGATTATTGTACTCATTCAGCTCCCAAGGTCACCACCAAAAACTTCCAGTGCGGGTATTCCCCAATGCCTCTGTGGGTTCCATGATCCAACCCCCCTTCTGTCTGCCAACCTCTTTTATATTTCTAATGAGTCCTCTCCTTCTCTGTCTCTTAGTTTCCTCCAGCTAGGTGGGTTTGTTTATTTTTCCCAGTTGTTCAATCTACTCTTTTTCTCTGCCTTCACTAATTCTGATACTTTATCTTCTCTTTAGTTGCTCATAACTCCAGTATCATTATTTCTGCTTTACCTAGTTATTCAGGGATTAAGTTGGTAGAGAGAAGAAACAAAAAGCCCAGGTAAAGAATTATCTATCATGGTAGAAGAACGTGGGTTATAGGTATGACACAATCTTCCCAGTCTGATTCATTCATTTTCATTGGCTTGTTTTGGGAAGTAGATTATCAGGCCTTTCTTCCTAGTCCATCTTAGTCTGGAACTCCACCACAACCTGTTTAGGACTGTAACAACATTGACAGATGGGTGGTGGCTGTGCATGAGATGCATTGGCCAAGAATCAAACCCAGGTCTCCTTCATAGAAAGTTAGAATTCTACCACTAAATCACATAACTCATGTCAATCTAATTAGTACCAGAGATGTCTGTGCTGGTGACCACTTCTTATGGGTCTTTCAGAGAAACTTACTGAGTACAAGATATCCATTCAATGTTTAGTAAGAGTACTCAAAATCCACTCACCTGTTTTGAGCCAGTCAGTCACTGGAGCAGTGACCCCGGGCCTCAGACTCACTTTTCTCTAACTCCAAAGCTGATGCTCTTCCCTTTATACCAAGCTACATGAGATATATCAAATTGCACAGATATTGTGTCTTCCCCAGTGTTACATAGTGAGAGGTGGAGTTGACAAGAAATACAGATTTTTAAATCCTAGCCTAGTGTGCTGTCTTTTATAATCATGTAAAAGCTTGATTGCTTTGGTTAGAACACATTTTAGAACTCATAATAAAGGATTGTTACAATTACTGTGGATGGTTTGATTTTTATTGATCAGTTTCAATTCATGGTCATCAAAGTCAGTGACCCCAAGATCTGTTTGGATTCTTCTTGTGTCTGTATGTCTTCATATGATGAGAACTAGCTTTTTCTAAGAGCACTGATGGCACCTGGTGTTAATTTTGATTGAAGCTATTATGAAGATACTCCTTTGATTTTCTTTTCTTCAGGTGTGATTTGATGCTTGGCCTCCCACAGGACCTGAACTCCTAACTGCACCTTTCTTGATTTCCCATGATAACCAGCAGATTGCTGAGAATTCTTAATCTCATCAGCTTCTGATCTGTGTATCTAGAGGAGAGGCATGGCAGCTACATGCCAGCTGAAGATAAACTTGGAACATTGTTAGCCACTAAGCTTCTCAGATGGTGATTCAAATTTTTTTTCATTGGTCTCACTCTTTACCCTTGTTTCTCCAATTTCTACTTATTGATAATAGCTTTCAGGTTAAAAATACTCATTTAAGTGAGAGTATTCATAGAGAAATATTAAATCTCCAACATAGAATCCTCTTGGGTAGCCTTTAGATGCAAGCTTCTCAAATTTTAAGTACATACAGATTACAATGGACTTAAATATGCTAGCCATTGTGAGGGTGGCATGGGACAGGACAACATTTCATTTTGTTGTACATAAGTTTGGTATGAATTGGAGTCAACTCTTGCAATTAACAACAAAAATACGGATAACCAGAGACTTACTAAAATGCAGATTCTGAGTCCGGGGTCTGTAAAAGCCCTGAGATTCTGCATTTCCAGTGGGCTTTTTCCAGATTTTGAGTAGCAACACTCTATAGGTTTATATCTTCTAATATGAGGACCATCTTCCAAATATGAGAAGGCTGTTCTGGCATAACTCACGAGACTCTATTGTAACCTGATTGTTCATCAGTTTGAACCCAGTAGGGAATATATCCAAAACATTTTTTCTTCTCCGATTACTGCCTTCAACCATGCTCTGTCACACCTCCCTTTTCTACTCTTTCCTAGCATCTCAGTAGATCCAGTTACTTTCAGGCACAAAGAGTACAGGCCAGGATGGCATGTTCTACTTTTTCATAACTTTTCCCTTTTTCAGACCCCTTTTCTTCTAGGGAACTGGTACAGGATAAAGGAAAAAGAAAGATTAAAAGGGGCAAGTGTCTCTTCCTTTCAAGGTGGTAGTCCTATCTTAGTTGTTGCAACTTCTTCAACTGGCTGTCAAAACCCTCCATTTGGCAAGCTTCTAAACACTAGATCTCCATCAACACTCATGTGTGACCTCTCTGTATTGCTTCTTCCCATATTTCTCAGTTCTTTGACCTAGGACTTCTGGCCTTTGGACTTCCTATCTCCCTGAAGATCTCCTGACAGCTTCTTGAGTCAGATTGCTTTACCTGCAGCTCTTGGTGAAGCACAGGCAAGCTTGCTTGAGCCTTTCTGCAATGGTCCACTGACCATACTGACATGGTTCAAATCTCCTTGCTTTGCTAAACACTAGTTTTTTTTCTCTCTCTGCCCTATCTTTTCTCTTTATTCTTTTTTTCCTTCTCCTGCTCAGGTACATGTAGAGCAGTCTAAGATGTTCAGTGCCAAGGTCTAACTCTATAGTTGGTAAGATGCCAATCCTACCTTCTTGCAGGTGCCCTCAGTTTTGACAAATTGTCTTTTTGGAATGTCTCTCCTCATTGGTTTCCATGAGGGGATGAGAAACTCAGTACTTCCTTATAAGATGACTACATTCCTGTGACTGCTACTTGGGTCATCCTTGCTCTCAATTTCCTCATCTCATTTTCTTACCTCTTCTTCTAGGCTAATGATGGTGTCTATTGTTGGGTGATGGCTCAAAACAGGTGAGTGGATTTAGAATACTCTTACTAAGCATTGAATGAATATCTTGTTCTCAGTTATCTTAATTTCTCTTTAAAATATGGTGTTAAGCATACAAAAAGAGAGTCAACATCATTATTCATTAAGAAAACATAAATCAAAACCCAATGAAAACTTACCCCTGTGGCTTCCAGGTAAACAATAGACAGACAGTTACATCATGTAGATGCACTCCTTGGAGTAATGAATCATGGGAGAGAAGAAGGGCAGTGTTTGCACAGGAAGAGAGCTCAGGAGATGGGAGTGCATGGCAGGGAAGGACACAGGGAAGTGGTAATTACAGGAAGGATGTGGGAAGAGAGCTATTACATTGTGGGGAACTGCAATATCATGAGACAAAATGTGTCTGAACTGCTGTATGGAAAATGAATTTGCTCTGTAAACTTTCACCCAAATGACAATTTAAAAAAAAAAAAAAAACAAACCACAATGAGATATCATCTTACACTCCCTAAAATGGCTATTGTTACTAATTTAAGTGTTGTTGCAAATGTGGAGACATTGGAATCTTTGTCAACTGCTGGTAAGAATGTACGATGGTCGTAAATATCCACATGCAAAAGAATGAAGTTAGACTCTTAATTCAAACCATATACAAAATTAACTCAGAATGGTTTGATGACCTAAATATAAGAACTAAACTACACAACTCTTAGAAGAAAATACAGATGCACATCATGACATTGTATTTGGCTTGTAATGATTTATTTGATATGACACTAAATGTGCAAGCAACAAGGAAAAAATAGATAAATGAGATTTCATTAGAATTAAAAATATTTGTGCATCAAAGAACACTTCACCAAAGAGGATATTCAGGTGGCTGGCAGATACATGAAGAAATGCTCATGATCATTTGCTATCAGAGAGATGCAAATCAAAACAACAATAAGACACCATCTCACCCCAGCACTAACAAAGCAAAAATAAACAATGCTGGTGAGGATGTGGAGAGATTGGGACTCTCATACACTGCTGATGGGGCTGTCAAATGATACAACCACTGTGGAAAACAGTATGGTGATTCCTTAAAAATCTGGAATTAGAAATACCATTTGACCCAGCCATCCCATTACTAGGTATATATTCCAAAGAAGTGAGAGCCAGAACAAGAACAGATATATGCACACCCATGTTCATCACAGTACTATTTACAATAGCAAAAAGATGGAAACTTATGTGACCATCAACAGAAGAATGGATAATCATACTATTATACACACACACAATGGAATAGTATTCAACCCTAAAGAATAATGTAGAATCTGCAAAACACCGTGTAACATGGATGAACTTGGAGGACATTGTGCTCAATGAAATAAGTCAATTACAGAAGGACAAATATAGTATTATTTCATTGCTGTAAAAAGTCAAGGCAAGTTTTATATATGGAAAGAAACTCTCTTTGTTTGCAGGGGTAGAAGGAGAGGGGAGGGAACACTGCAAAAAAAAAAGTATTGATTCATGTCACTTTAGCTTTTGTATTTTACTGTAAATAGATTATATTTCAATAAAATATATTTTTTAAAAAAGAACAATGACAACAAAAGAAGACTAACAATTCAACTGAAAAATAGGCAAAGGATCTGAACTAACATTTCTCCAAAGAAGATATACAAATGGTCAAGCAGCACATTAAAAGATGCTTACCATCATTAGTCATCAGGGAAATGGAAATCAAAACCACCCCAAGATACTACTTCACACCCAACAGGATGGGAATAATAATAATAAAGCAACGGAAAATAAATACCAGGTACTGGCGAGTATGTGGAGAAATTGAAACAGTCATATATTACTGGTGGTAAGAAATATACAATAGTGCAAGCACTGTGGATAAATATTTGGTAGTTCCTTAATAAGTCAAACAGCATTTCTTCGTGACTCACCGATTCCACCCCTAGGTATATACACAAAAGAATTGAAAACAAAAGCTGGTACACAAATCAAATGTTCATTGCAATATTCGAAATAGCCAAAAGGTGGAAACAACCTAAATGTCCAACAACTGATAAATGGATAGACCATATATGTTATAATCATACAATGGAAATTATTCAGCCATAAAAAAAAAAAAAAAATGATGTGCCGATATATGCTGTAACATGGACAAACTTTGAAAACATTATGTTAAATGAAAGAAGCCAGACACATAAGACTTAGTATTGCAACGATTCATTGTATAATTCCATTTACATGAAGTATTTAGAGTAGGTAAATCCATAGATATAGGAAGATTAGTGGTTTCCAGTGTCTTGGAGGAGGGAGAAACAGAGAGCTACTGCTTAAGAGATACAATGTTTCTGTTTGGGGTGTTGGAACTAGATAGTGGCTATATTGCACAACACTGTGAATGTACTCAATGACATTGAATTTGTTGTTGTTGTTAGATACTATCAAGTCAGTTCCAACTCATAGTGACCCTACATACAACAATAGCTGGCGAGGATGTGGAGAAAATCTGCTGCAAAAGATCTCTTTAAAGTGCTAAGAAGCAAAGATGTCACTTTGAAGACTAAGGTGGGCCTTATCCAAGCCATAATATATTCAATTGGCTCATATGCATGTGAAATCAGGACAATGAATAAGGAAGACAGAAAAGTTGATGCCTTTGAATTATATGGTGTTGGTGAAGAATACTGAAAATACCATGGACTGCCAGAAGAATGAACAAATCTATGCTGGAAGAAGAGCAGCCAGAATGCTCCTCAGAAGTGAGAATGGCAAGACTTTGTCTCACCTACTTTGGGTGAGACATGTTGTCAGAATGGATAATTCCCTGAAGAAGGATATCATGCTTGGTAAAGTAGAGGGTCAGTGAAAAACGGGAACACCCTCAATGAGATGGATTGAAAGAGTGGCTGCAACAATGAGCTCAAGCAGCAAGGATTGTGAGGATGGCACAGGACCAGGCAGTGTTTTGTTCTGTTGTACAAATGGTTGTTATGAGTCAGAGCCAACTCGATGGCAGCTAACAACAACAACAACATACACACGGACTTCAGCAGATGGAATAACAGGAATCAAATCAATTACATCTGTGAGAAAAGATGATGGAGAAGCTCAATATGACTAGTCAGAACAAGGCCTCAGGCTGACTGACTAACCATCAATTGCTCTTATGCATGTTCAAATTGAAGCTGAAGAAAATTTTAAAAAGCCCACTAGAGCCAAACTATGACCATGAGTGTATCTCACCTGAATTTAGAGAAGATCTCAAGAATAGATTTGACACACTGAAGACCAATGACCAAAGACGAGACAAGTTGTGGGATGGCATCAAGAATATCATACAGGAAGAAAGAAGGAGATAATTAAAAAGCAAGGAAGAAAGAAAAGACCAACTGGATGTCAGAAGAGACTAAAACTTGCTATTGAATGTGGAGTACTAAAGCGAATAGAAGAAATGATGAAGTAAAAGAGATGAACAGAAGATACTAGAAGGTGGCTCAAAAACACAAAGTAAAATATTATGAAACGTACAAAGACCTGGAGTTAGAAAACCAAAAGATACAACCAAGCTTAGCATTTCTCAAGCTGAAAGAATTGAAGAAAAAATTTAAGCCTCAAGTTGCAATATTGAAGAATTCTACATGCCAAGAAAATTGGAAGATAGCTACCTGGCCAATCGACTGGAAGAGATTATATTTATGACCAATCTAAAGAAAGATGATCCAACAGAGTGCAGAAATTATCTTAACAATATCATTAATATCAAATACAAGTAAAGTTTTGGTAAAGATAAGTCAAAAAAGGTTGCAGCACTGTATTGATAGGGAACTGCCAGAAATTCAAGCTGGGTTCAGAAGAGGACATGGGACAGAGGATATCATTGCTAATGTCTGATGGATCTTAACTGAAATCAAAGAACACCAGAAAGATATTTACCTGTTTTTATTGACTATGCAAAGGCAGTCACCTGTGTGCATCAAAACAAATGATGAATAACATGGTAAAGAATGGGGATTCCAAAACTTTTAATTGTGCTCACGTAGAACCTATACATAGACCAAGAGGCAGTTATTTGAACAGAACAAGGGGATACTGTGTGGTTTAAAATCAATAAAGATGTGTATCGGGTTCTATCTTTTCATCATACATATTCAATTTGTAAGGTGAGCAAATAATTCGTGAAGGTGGACTGTATGAAGAAGAATGCAGCGTCAGGTTTGGAAGAAGACTCATTGACAACTTCCAATATGTAAAAGACACAACTTTGCTCACTGAAAGCCAAGAGGACTTGAAGCATTTACTGATGAAGATCGAAGAGTACAGCCTTAGGTATGAATTACACCTCAACATGAAGAAAACAAAAATCCTCACAACTGGACCAATAAGCAACATCATGATCAATGGAGAAAAGATTGATGTTAAGGATTTCATTTTATTTGTATCCACAACCAACGCCACTGGAGCAGCAGTGAAGAAATTAAACAACATATTGCATTGGGAAAATCTGATGCCAAAAACACTGCATTATTCATTAAAAAATGTTGTTGTTGTTATGTGCCATTGAAGTCGAGTCGGACCCAACCCATAACGACCCCTCCTTGGGTTTCTGAGGCAGTATCACTAGAGAAGTAGATTGCCCAACCTTCCTTCTGAGGAGTGGCTGGTGGGTTTGAACCACCAGCCTTCTGGTTAGCAGTCAAATGCCTTAGGCACTATGCCACCAGAGTTCTTTTTAAAATGTTAAAAATGGTAGCATAGTGGCTAAAGCAAAGAGAAAAATGGTAACATTACACTAGAGAAAGCTGGCAGACAGCACTTTAACCAAGCGAACCAAATTAACACCACCAATTATGACAGAAACTGACATGTGTCTCCTAATGTGAAGCACTGAGAAGGACATATCAGAAAGGCATAATTCAGGTGTAATCACATGGATACATGAGCCCATTCTAAACTGAGGAGGGTTCTACTCTTCAAAAATGTCAATGTCATGAAAGACAAAGAAAGGTATATATGGAGACATGCCAACCAAGTACAATGTGTGATCCTCAATTAGATCTTGGAGAACAAATGCTATAATGGATAAACCTAACCAAAAAAACCCAAACTTATTGCCACTGACTTGATTCTGATTCATAGCAACCTTGTAGGATGAAGTAGAACTGTCCCACAGAGTTTCCAAGGTTGTCATATTTATTGGAGCAAACTGTCACATCTTTCTCCTGAGGAGCAGCTGGTGGATTTGAACTGCTGACTTTTCATTTAGAAGCTGAGTGTTTTAATTATTGTGTCACTGGGCTCATTAAAAACTCGTTGCCGTCTAGTTGATTCTGATTCATAGTGACCCTATAGGACAGAATAGAACTGCCTATGTTGCTAAAATTTGTGACAGATAACAATAATGTATCAATTTTAAATTACCTGAATATGATTGTTTTACCATAGTTATGTAAGACAATACTCTTGTTCTTAGGGAATATATGTTAAAGTATTTAAGGAGTCCTCTGGTAGCATAGTGGCTAAGACACTTGCCTGCTAACCAGACGGCTGGCGGTTCAAACCCACCAGCCACTCCTCGGAAGGAAGGTTGGGCAATCCTACTTCCGTAGTGATACTGCCTCGGAAACCCAAGGAGGGGTCGCTATGAGTCGGGTTTGACTCGACGGCACATAACAACAACAACAAGGGATAAAAGGTCACAATGTCTTCAACTTACTCTCAAGTAGTTTGATAATAATTATAATTATATTAATATATGTATGTATATATATTTGTATGTGTGTATATATGTGTGTGTGTTTATATTTAAAAGAAAATCATATTAAGGCAATAATAAAAATTGAAATTTATTAAATATATGATTTGAAATTGGGGTAACATTTCAAAGAGGGAGTCAAAAATGTTCTGAAAATGAGAGAACCTCCAAAGATTCTTATACTTCATCTTATCAACTTTGGCATAGAAGTTAGGCTAGAACTGTGTTATCATAACAATTTACCCTAAAACACAGCTTTCAGTATGACCTTGGACTTTCTGTTTCTCCAAACTGACTGCACATAGATAATTCTTCAAAAGAGCCCAATGCCTAAGGCAAAACCATCTCCACTAAGCTGCTTACTAAGCTATTGTTTGTTCCAAAAGTGACTTTGAAAAAGCATAAAAGAAGACCTCAGGGCAATGGTCTCAGTGGGTCACCCCAACTTCATGGACCCTAGAAATCTGGATTCCAGGAGAATGAAAACTGTTTCTCAACAAATACATACATTCTACTCTGACACATGTGGGGCTGTGATGAGTTGATTCTGACTTGATGGCTACTAGTTAAAGAGCTATTGTGGCATAGTGCCTAAGGCATTTGCTGCTAACCAGAGGATTGGCAGTTCAAACCCACCAGCTGTTACATGGCAGGATGATGGGGCAATCTACTTCTGTAAAGATTTATCACCTCAGAAAGCCAGAGGGAGTCGCTATAAGCTGGAATCAACTTGATGGCAGTGAGTTTATTTATTTTTTTTAGTTTAGTTAGTTGGTGATTTTGTATATATATATAGGAGCTCTGATAGCATAGTGCCTAAGGCACTTGACTGCTAACTAGAAGGCTGGCGGTTCAAACCCACCAGTCACTCCTTGGAAAGAAGGTTGGGCAATCTACTTCTGTAGTGATACTGCCTTGGAAACCCAAGGAGGGGTCGCTATGAGTCGGGTCTGACTTGATGGCACATAACAACAACAACAACAACAACACACACACACACACACATACATACATGTATATGATTAGAGATAAAGCAAATGTAGAGAAATCTTAGCAAATGGTGATTCTAAGTAAAAGTTAAGTAGTCGTACTTGTGACTTGCCTGTAAGTTTGAACTTTTTCAAATAAAGTTGAAAACAAAGTTCAGCTTCCACTCACTCCAAACATAAAATTTACCCTTCTAGAATTCTTCCTGGGAAGATGTATCAAGGTGAATAAATAACTAGATGATCTTTAAGGTCCCTTCTAAGTGTGCAATTTTGATCTCTCTGTGCCTACATTTTCCAGCAAGAGTAACATCAATCCTGATGTAACACAACAAACAAACATTACAAACACTCTGAAACTCAAATGCACAAAGAGACACTTTTGCCAGAAATTTTAAGAAGGTTGATAAGATGGGCCAAAGAAACATATTTTGAAGTCATTGGTGATGGCAGAGAAATTTTGTCACCTTCAATTCAAAGTACATGGTCCCTTTATGGAACACAATGTTGAAGCCTGCTCAGCTGAGCTAGTGACCACCCTGTCTAAAGCACACACAAACACACACAAATTAATTTAAGTAAAAAAAATCATGGAGTATAAGAGCTTATAAACTTTCATAATATGAAGATTTTATACTATAAACTTACAAATTAACAATTAACTAAAACTCTCTATTTTATATCAGTAACAATAGCAATAACAATGTAAGGGAAATAAAAGAGTTATCTCATTTCATGTATATAGTCATTTTATGCAGGACAACCTGCCTAATTTTCAGGGCCCTTTTAAAAGGCTGCACAGGTTGCATGCTCTTTAAGCTGGCCCCGCCTCTATGGACTATAAAACCAGTGTTCACTGGGGAGCTGAGCAGGTGAGGGCTATATATGTTGATATAACCACTGGAGTCAGGCTAAGTTCTCCTGGTAGAATAAACCAATTAGGGAATAATAATAATAATAAATAATAATAAAACAAAGAAGCAGAGAGAAGAGAGAGATGAAACAAATAATGTGGTGGCAGTTTTCAAAGTTGTGAGTAACACCCTATAACATGCCTGTCACTAACATTGTCAGATGCTGTAAACTAAATGAGTAGGGAATTAAGTTCCTGGTATAGCTAACCTCTTCCAACCTGGAAGGCACCATTCTGAAGAGCTTATTACTGTGATCAAATATATATTGCCAAGAGTCTCTGTGAAGACACAGATTCAAGCAGGAGATTGATGAATTTTCCCAGCTATGTGTGTACTTTACCCACTATCAATTTTATTTCAGCAGTCCAAATATATGTAAACCAACCAAAAAAACCAAACTCACTGCTGCCCAGTTGGTTCTGACTCATAGTGATCCCTCCTTGGTTTTCCCAGGTGGTATCTACAGGAGTAGATTGCCCAGTCTTCTTTCAGAGGAGTGGCTGGTGGGTTTGAACCACCAGCCATCTGGTTAGCAGTCAAATGCCTTAGGCCCTACACCACCAGAGCTCCCAAATATATGTCAGGGAAAGTTAAATTCTATAAATAAGTAGTATAGATTTGTCCTTAAAAATAGCAAGAATGTTTCAAAACAGATTAATAATTTTGAAATGAGAAATTTATATTTAGGCAACTTCCTTTATTCCAGAAAATTCATTCTTCTTTGACACATGAGGTGGCAGAATAGGAAAACAAGAGAATTACCCAGAGTGTGAGAGATTAAATCGTTAATTGTCTGAACCTCTTGTTGTTGTGTTGTTGTTATTGTTATGTGCCGTCGAGTCAAACCCGACTCATAGCGACCCCTCCTTGGGTTTCCGAGGCAGTATCACTACGGAAGTAGGATTGCCCAACCTTCCTTCCGAGGAGTGGCTGGTGGGTTTGAACCGCCAGCCATCTGGTTAGCAGGCAAGTGTCTTAGTCTTTCAATTTCCATTTCATTAGGTCTTATTAGTTCCCTTTTATTTCCTTCAAACTTCTGTGGATTCAAATGAAAACTGAAAATTAGGATGGCTGTGGGAACACTAACTGGTTCCCAGCAATCTACTGTTTTTCTAGCTCAAGATTGAAAAATCACCTCTGGATGATGGATCGGTTTCTGCTGAGTTTGAATTTATATCAGGCAAGTGTGTTTGTGCGTGTAGCAAGTATACACACACCCTGACATTCAATGTTAAAAAGGCACATTTAACTTGAGTAATTTTTGTTGTTTATGCATGCTAAAGTCAACATTCTGATTTGATGCTATTGTCGGGACTGCCATTTTCATTTTGATAAGTAAATATCAAAAGCAAATAGAGGTCATGCAGAGAAGGCATAGACTCCTTTCTAATTGTTAAAAAAAGAGACTGCCTGAGCATTTATCTGTCCTTGTTAGAGAGAAGTCAGGCTTTTTTTTTTTTTTTTTTTTAAATCCCTTATCTTTCTGTCACTTTTTTTTTTTTTTTAAATGTAAGAGGCTTGTAGAGATCAGTCCTCCCGACACAAGTGCAGAAGGAACTGGTGGATGTTGTTGAACACAGTACAGTGTGCTCTGTGGATGCAGTGTGGTCTGATTGTCTCTGGAGCGCTCTTCTGGGATGAACCCTCCACAGGTAGGAGGGTCCCTGACATGGCCTCCTCCTTGAGCTCATTTTGTTCACACTCATGTACCCAGACATCATTCCACATATGACCTCTAGACAGGGGTCGGGGTAGCTGAGTGTAGAGTGGCTTCTGAGCAAGAATCAACCCTTCTTCCCCACACACTTACGTTCTTGTGTTGTGCGAGAAAATACAAATTTTTAAAAAGTCTTAAGTTTCTATTGATGCTGACAGACATTTCCAACTTAAATTTTAACATTTCTTGTTTCTCTTATTTGCCTCTCTTTGCAACATATATGCAAACATTTGAAGACTGCAATTTTAATATTGCTTCTAACAGTATTGGAGCTCTAATGGCATGATGGTTAAAGCATTTGGCTGCTAACCAAAAGGTCGGTGGTTGGAATCTACCAGCTGCTCTGAGGAAGAAAGCTGGAGTCTGCTTCTGTAAAGATATATAGCCTTGGAAATCCAATGGAGTTTGCTGTGAGTTGGAATCCACTTAATGGCAGTGAGTTTTCTAATATTATACCTATTGAGTAAAGTGAAGACTTCTTTGCAGTTTGTTTTGTTCTTAGAATATGTCCCGTAACAGGTGCATGATCAGAGTACTGGGTTCAGAAGTCACCAGTGATAGTCTCTGTCGGGTCCATTTGTTTCAGTTTGTTTTCAGTTTTAGGGTTTGCTTCTGGAAATGTTTGAATTGATATTTTGAATATGTAATAAATTTCCAAGACTCAAAGTAAAAATATTTTTAAAAGATTTTCCCAGAGAGATCTCATTTCATTTTTATTCCTTCCATCCTACCTTCTCCCCAAGGCCCCTATCAATATTTTTTATTAATAAAAATCTAATATTTCTTTTTAGGAAAAAATATGCATATTTTTATTTTCCCTTCTTTTCTAAAATAGCATAACATATACACCCTCCTGTGCCTTTCTTTCTTCTTCTTCTTCTTTTTTTTTTTTTTAATTAACCATTTATTTTGGAGATCAGTTCAATCAGTACAAAGAGAACTGGTTCCTTCTGTTTTGTGTCTGTATAGTGTGGACATCCTATAGAATATTCAACCATCCTCCTGATATATATATATACTATCTATCTCTGAAATTTTAGTTTTAATTTTCTGGCTTTCTAATTACTATTTTTGGATGGTTTCCAATTGTCCGTTAATTTTGTCACTTTACTTTTGTATTGTATTCTTGAATAGTATTGTCTGTCTTTTCCTTGATTTTTGTTTGGAGTTTCTTTGAACTCTCAGAAAGCCCTATATACTTTGAATTCCTTTATTAGTTCTATAGCCTATTCTTCCTCAGGGAAGTTTCCTTCCTGGTTCTTTAGTTTGGTCACTTACTTGTGCCATCTTTCCCTGGTTATTTATTTATTTATGTTTTACTTGAAGTTGCCTGTGGTCTCTAAGACATTTTGGAGTTATATTTATTTCAAGAGATAGCATATGATAACGAGCCAGTGGTATTGAAGGAAGAAGTCCAAGCTGCACTGAGGGAATTACCAAAAAGAAGGCTCCAGGAATTGATGGAATTCCCATAAAGATGCTTCAACAAATGGATGCAACTCTGGGGGCATTTACTTGTTTATGCCAAGAAATTTGGGAGACAGATAACCTGGCCAACTGACTGGAAGAGATAGATACTTGTGGCCATTCCAAATAAAGATGACCCAGTAAAATGTGGAAATTATTGAATAATATCAATATCACATGTAAGTAAAATTTTGCTGGAGATAATTACAAAATGGTTGGAAGAGTATATTGACAGGGAACTTAAAAAAATTCAAGCTGAATTCAGAAGAGGACATAGAATGAGGGATATCATTACAGATGTCAGATGGATCTTGGCTGAAAGCAAGGAATATCAGAGAGATGTTTACCTGTGTTTTATTGAGTATAACAAGGCATTCAACTGTGTGGATCATAACATATATGGATAAGATTTCGAAGAATGGAAATTCCAGAACACTTAGCTGTGTTCATGAGCAACCTATACACAGACCAAGAGGCTAACAGAACAAGGGGATACTGCATGGTTAAAATCAGGAAAGGTGTGCATCAGGATTGTATCTTCTCACCATACTTATTCAATCTGCACACATATGAAAGCTGATCAATGAATAGGGAAGGCTGAAGAAGAGTTGATGCCTTTGGAGCAGTGTCAGTGAAGAATGCTGAAAATACCAAGGGCTGCCAGAGGAATGAACAAATCTCTCCTTGAGGAAGTACAGCCAGAATGCTCCTTAGAAGCAAGAATGGCCAAACTTCATCTCATCTACTTTGGTCACGTGTCAAAAAGGACCAGTCCCTGGAGAAGAATATCATATTTGGCAAAGTACAGGGTCCCATCACTCATTTGTCATTTTGTTATACTGTGGTGGTTTATGTAAAATGTACAAAGACCTGGAGTTAAAAAACCAAAAGGGAAGAACATGCTCAGCATTATCCAAGCTGAAAGAACTGAAGAAAACATTCAAGACTCAAGTTGCAATATTGAAAGATTTTATGGGCAAAATACTGACTGATGCAGAGAAACATCAAAAGAAGTTGGAAGTAATACACAGACACTGTACCGAAAAGAACTGGTTGATGTTCATCTATTTCAGAAGGTGACATATGATAAAAAGCCAATGGTATTGAGGGAAGAAGTCAAAGATGCACTGAAAGAACTGGCAAAAAATAAGGCTTCAGGAAATAATAGAATACTCATTGAGATTTTTCAACACATGGGTGCTGTGTTGTAGGCACTTGTCTATGTCAAGAAATTTGAAGACAGCTATGTGGTCAACTGACTGGAAGAGATCCATACTTATACAAAGAAAGGTGATCCCACAGAATGTGGGAATTATTGAGCAATATCATTAATATCACATGCAAGTAAAATCTTGCTGAAGGTAATTAAAAAATGATTGCAGAAGTATATTGACAGGAACTTCCAGAAATGCAAGCTGGATTCAGAAGAGGACATGGAACAAGGAGTATTGTTGCTAATGCTACATGGATCTCAGCTGAAAGCAAAGAATACCAGAAAGATGTTTACTTGAGTTTTATTGACTATGAAAAAGCATTCAACTGTGTGGATCATAACAAATTATGGATAACATTGAGGAGAATGGGAATTCCAGAACACTTAATTGTGCTCATGGGGAACCTGTACATAGACTAGGAGGATGTCATTCAAACAGAATAAGGGGATAATGCATGGTTTAAAATCAGGAAAGGAGTGTGTCAGGGTTGTATCCTTTCACCATACTTATTCAATCTGTACGCTGAGCAAATAATCTGAGGAGCTGGACTATATGAAAGAGAACATGGCAGCAGAATTGGAGGAAGACTCATTAACAACCTGCAATAGGCAGATGATACAACCTTGCTTGCTGAAATTAAGATGACTTGAAGCACTTACTGATGAAGATTAAAGACTACAGTCTGCAGTATGAATTACACCTCAATATAAAGAGAAAAAAAAATCTTCACAACTGGACCAATAAGAAGCACCATGATAAATGGAGAAAAGTTTGAAGTTGTCAAAGATTTCATATTACTTGGATCCACAATCAACACACATGGAGGCAGCAGTGAAGAAATCAGACATCATATCACACTAGTCAAATCTGCTGCAAAAACCTCTTTAAAGTCCTGAAGAGTAAAGATATGTCTTTGAAGACTAAGGTGCATCTAACCCAAGCCATGGTGTTTTCAATGGCTACATATGCATGTGAGAGCCAGACAATGAATAAGGAAGACTAAAGAAATGTTGATGCTTTTGAGTTGTGGTTTGGCAAAAAATGACCAGACTTTGTCTCATCTACTTTGGTCATGTTATCAGAATGGACCATTCTCTAGAGAAGGATATCATGCTTAGTAAAGTAAAGGGTCAACAAAAAAGAGGGAAGGCTGTCAATGAGATGGATTGATACAGTGGCTGCAAGGATGGGCTCTGTCATAGATTGTGATATAGGATTGTGAGTCTGGCACAGGATCGGGCAGTGTTTTGTTCTGTTGTACATAGGGTGGCTATGAGTCAGAGCCCATTTGATGTCACCTAACAACAACAAAGTAGATGGTCAGCAAAGAAGGGGAAGACCCTTAATGATATGGATTGACACAGTGGCTGCAACAATGGGCTCCGGTACAGAAAAGACTGTGAGGGTGTTGCAAAACCTGGCAGTGTTTCATTCTGTTGTACATAGGGTCACTATGAGTTGTAGGTGACTCGAAGGCACCTAATAATAGCATATTTATTGGTTGACTTTTTTCTCCTTGTTTTTTTGTTTTGCTTTATTTTGATATATGTAGGCTGGTGAGGTGGGGGTGTTACTTTGGTCACTAGTTTTTAGTAGCTCTGGGGTGCTCCTCACCTGTTTCTGAATGGCTAGTATAATTGGTAGGAGTGTGGGGTGGGTATATGTTTACTGGTTTTGAAAAGCAGCTGCGGGTGGGGTGAACAGGTGTTGTCTGCCATTTGTCATTGATCCTGTGGTGCAGGAATAGGTGGTTCACTTGCTCTTTGGGTGGTGCAGGAGGTAGTGGTGTGGCTGACTAGTGGGGAAACATGACTACCTCCCTCTGTATGGAGCAGAGAGAAAAAAGAAAAATTTTAAAAAGGGTATGATGAGAAAAAAGGGGTAAATATACAGGAAGGATAAGAGAAAGGGGGAAAAATAAAATAAGAAGAAATGGGGGAAAAAAAAAAAGCTATAGCAATGGTCACCTGCATTTCTAAGGTGATGGATCCATGGTGCCTATACACTGGAACTCACACTGCCAGCTGGGATTTTTTTATACCATGGAAAGAAGGAAACACTACAAATTCAGGATTTTTTCCCCCCTCTTTCTCAGAGTGCTGGTTGTTAAACATTTGCCAGAATACCACTCGTTTGTGTGCAGAAAACTTAGTTTTGACATTTTTATATACAAACCAAATGAAAGCAAACACAAGCAACTTTTCTTTTCATCTTTATTCTTTTTCTGCTTCTTCAGGGTAGTCTTATAATACCACCACCATGGACAATAGGTTCACAATGCTTTAAAAAAAAAAAAAAATGAATATGACATAGGAGGAGCTAACTTTTCATAGTAGAGTAGAGTTGACTTTAGTGAGTGGATGGAGTAAAGCTTTCAAGACCTCTATATGCTGATGGGGCATGACTCAAAATGGGAAGAAATAGCAGCAAACATCCATTAATAATCAAAAAGTGGAATGTACAAAATATGGATATAAGAAAATTGGAAGTTGTCAGAAATGAAATGGAATGCATAAAGATCAATACCCTAGGCACTAGTAAGCTGAAATGGGCTGCATAGGGCCAAGCTGAATCAGACAGCCCTATGATCTACTATGCCAGAA
>NW_006921615.1:1718236-1720034 GCF_000298275.1 Orycteropus afer afer
GAAACCAATTGACACAGACACAGAAGATAATCTTGGACCCCTGAGCCTTGAAGGGAAGGATACAGAAGTGGAGTAAACCCCAACTAGCAGAAGAATTTCCATGAAAATACCAAAAGAAGGAGACATACGGACCTGTGGTCTGGCAGGGACCAGAGCGCCCCTGATGGCACAAATGGCTTGGACATTCCCGAGTTGTGGTAGGACCTAAAAATTAACCTAAAAATCACCCTTCTAGCCAGGGACTGCACAGACTGTGCATGGTGGCTGGGGAACAAACAGAGAAGGTGAAGAGAAAGGTGGGCTGAGCTGTAGACTTTTGCCGGTCCGGAGGCTGCCGCCATTCTGTACGTTTAAAAAGTGGCTTGACTATTTTGGATATTTAAAGAGACAGCGCTCTTGCAGATTCCTGTGGTAGTAGGACTTAAGAATTAACCTAAAAATCCCCTACCAGCAAGAGACTGCATGGAGGACTGTGTACGGTGGCTGGGGAACAAATGGGGAAGGTGAAGAGAAAGGTGGGCTGAGCTGTGGACTTTTGCCGGTCCGGAGGCCTCTGCCATTTTGAAGGTTTAGAAAGCGGCTTGACCATTTTGTATATTTAAAGAGACAGTGCTCTCACAGATTTCTGGGGCTTAAGATCACGTTCTGCTTTCCAGCAACCCCAAGGACACTCAGGGCCTTCAAGACTGAAAAGGTACGACATTCTTCTTGTTACTACACCCTACACCCACTTGGTGAATGGAGGTGTGACCATCCCCACTCCCACCTACCTTCTGGGCCCAAAGAACTCCATCACAGTCTGTGTGCTCAGACAGAATCTGGGAATCTGGGCCCTACGCAGTACTCCACCGAATATTTTATTTTTTTTCTCTTTTTCTTTCTTTTTAAATTTTTTTCTTTTTCACTCTCTTTTTCCTGGTGATTAGTATGCTTGGATTTGTCCATTTCAAACCAACTAACATCATTAATAACTTTGTACTTTTTACTATTATTCTTAATCTTCCCCTACCAGGTCGTAGTTTTCAGCAGTTTTCTTTTCTCTGTGCCTGGTTGAAATTCTTCCCCGTCCCCCCCAACTTAAGGGGTTTTTGTTTGTTTGGTTGGTTGGTTGGTTTCTTTTGCCATTTTTTCTTTTTTTTTTTTTTCCGTGACTAAGCCCATTCCTTATTTTTCTTTTTTCAATCTTCCTATTTTATTCTCCATTTATTATTCTCCTTTCCTATTTCTTTTCTTTTTTTTTTCTTCTTATTGCCCTATCCCCAGATATTGCAGGTTTGCTTGTTTTTTCTTCTTTTTTTTCCCCTTTTCTCTCTTTTTGGTTGTTGTTCATGTGTGATTACATGGGGTGTTTTTCGTCCATGGGCTTTTAGTTTTCTGATGGTTA
This sequence comes from Orycteropus afer afer, assembly GCF_000298275.1. Taxonomy (NCBI): domain Eukaryota; kingdom Metazoa; phylum Chordata; class Mammalia; order Tubulidentata; family Orycteropodidae; genus Orycteropus; species Orycteropus afer. The sequence continues at coordinate 1,719,621 of NW_006921615.1, forward strand.
TTCAGTTGTAATTTGTGTCTGACTGAGTGGGAGACAACAACAGTCCTCATAAGACACAACAACATACACACACCTCCTGCGACTTCACTTACTGAGCAAGAGCCACTTTCTCCTCCATCACCAATGGGCCACAAATAAAAAACCACCAAGAAAAGCCTGAACCACCCTTGGATGCTCTTCACAAACAATTAACAGAGATCTAAATACAACAACATCACAATGCCCCAAAACAACAGACCATCACAGTCCACACAAAGAAGCAGGATAAAGTAGTAGAAACAAGGGAGCAGGACACAGAGCCAGAACACATCCCTAAGGAAGAAGCAGCGTTGGAACTCTCTGATAAGGAATTCAAAAGAATTATCTTTAGGTATCTTCAAAGGATTGAGAGACAGACCAAAGAAAACACAGAAA
>NW_006921615.1:1726404-1743698 GCF_000298275.1 Orycteropus afer afer
TAAATTTTGGTCAATGACATGAGACAAAGTATATGTGAACTGCTGTATGAAAAGTGAATTTACTCTGTAAATCTTCACCCAAATCCTAATTAAAAAAAAAAAAAAAATTTGTCATTACATATGATTGTCTCAGCTTTCTTTGTTTGATACTTTGCAGGCTATCCTTGATGATAATGCTTATTTTCTTCCAAATTTATGCATGCCTTATTATTCTTATGTATTTTAAATTAGTAAGAGCTAGATAATCTCATTGATAATCACTTAGGGTAAATTGACCAGCCTGATTTCTATTGTTAGCATATCACTTTTTCCTGGCAAAATCCTGTTTATCTTTGCATTGTTTACATGTTTCTAGAGCACTCAACCAGCTTCATATCCCAGTTTAATCTCCATCCCTTTCAAAAATAAATTTTCTCTCCTTTGGTCTTCACAATATTTAATAAATGTTGAAAAAGCACTCCTTGAAGGATTTAATCATAAACAACTCATTTTAAGCCCCTATGGTCCATCCTTCTTTTGCCCAGGATTGAATGTAAAGCACGTTTGTTGGATATTCAGGACTCTGCTGACAAATATACAGAACCTCATTCCTGTCACTAAAATCTCTGGTCCCAAGTAACACATAAAGCTGTAACTGATTTAAAGGCGAGTCTTCTCCCTCCCAGAGCCTGGATCTATGGCAGGTGTAAGGTCTCTGGTTGGGTAGTGACTTGATCAGCTTCCTCCCTGTCTTGCCACTTCTGTCCTTATTCCTCCAGGGTTGCATGCAGGGAGGAAATTGAGGAAAAGGGAACAAAAAAGTCTTCTTTGACTGCTATCTCATGGCCTGTTTTCAGCACTCTGTACAAGTGTTTAAAGTACATCGGTTCTTTGACAAGATAGAACACTACTTCTCTCATGAGTGCCCATGTCCAATCTGTCTCAAACAACACACATGCTTTTCTCTGAAAGCTCATACAAAACAAAACATCCAAGGTCCAATAATTTTTCTTTCACTCTGCCATCAAACTTACCTCTTACAATTTAGATCTTCTAGGCAGGAAATTGGTAACTATGTCCTCTTACTTAGGGGACATATGAAGACCCTTTCTCTAGATATGAATTGAAGGGGATCCATTATCATTTCTCTTGGGGGAGGGTTCTCTCCAAAGGTTTTCTCTATCTCTGAAAAAAAATCTATCTCCAATAGTAAGCATTTAATTTTTTAGTTTTTGGACACATTATGTGATTGGGACACAAGGTTTGTAAATGGTTTCCAGATATCTCCTTTATGGATTCTACATATGGTCTAGCACTTCCTTTGGAATACAGTTATCTGCATTTTCCTCAAGTCCTTGGGTGAAACTAGCAATTAACATCCTGTTACATGAAAGAAAGAAGATAGATGCAATTATGTTCATGTTGCATAATATAATTTCAATTTGCATGCTTAATTCTACACAATAAAATGGCATGATCTGAAAGTCAATGAATATTAGAACTATGCCAACTGTTCAATATTAATCAACTTAATATGTGAATTCAACTTAAAATACTTGGACAATTCTATTCTAGACATCTTGATGGTATTAACAAACCTAAGTGTCACAAATTTATCAAGCCTACTCATTTTTAGATATGAGTGTATTTTTATGTGATTTTAAGCCATCAGTTCAACATTCAAAATTCAACTCAGTTTGGCTATGTTAAAATCTAATTTCAAGAGTCCATGTTTTGGGCTGATATTTTGAAATATAATAATCATACCATGCTATAAAGGAGGAAGTACTGATTGTTTCTACAGAAAAAAATATCATTTAAAAATTGAAATATGGACCTTGGAAGCAAGAACCATGCTAGTTAATAACTTGAAAATTCAAATAAAATGACCAAAACCAGTGGTCACTGAAGGAAGTATATGATACAGAATTAAAGGAAGGAAGGTGAAATTAGAATAGAAGGAAGAGTTCAAGAATAAATTAAAAAGAATAAACATAATCTGAGTTAATTTAGAGTCATATCCTAGAGTTCATGGAACATCTGAGGTCTGATTTTAGGCTTTAGGGGGAGTCTATGAACTTCCTGAAATTGTTGCAAAGATTTGTGTTAATGTAATAATGTACATTTTTCAGAAGAGAGGGCTTCTTAGCTTTGTTCAGATTCTCAAAGATACCCAATAGAAGAACCATTGGTTTATTTCAAATAAACCAATGGTTCATTTGAATTTCTGAAATATGAACTTCAGAAATCCTTCTTTCACTAACTAGGCACACACAGTTGAACAAGTTAATTTAACTTCTTTGGGCATCAGTGTTTTCACTTATAAAATACCACAGTGTGAGCTCTAAATAGTTATGATTCCATAGTAACACCATTCTTCCCCTCCAGAATTTGGAATCATAGGCAAAATAAAACATGTGAGTAAAACAGATGGAGATCAAATTTTAATTTCATAAGTTCAGTTTTATAAAATCTAGTTTGGAGAATATGGTCTAGATCTGCAGCCAAATGTACTTCCTTATATTTTGTTATGGTGCTTTCCTGATTGGTGCATTATAACCCTCACTAATACAGTAAATTTACACCCTCTTTAAAATTACTGCTTGGAGCAGCAGAGAACACATGAATTTTAATGGTACATTTTTCCAAAAAGAATACCTGGAAGATGCTGAACAAAGTGTCTTGAGTTCCTTTTCTGAATTATACCAAGAAGATAAATGAGAGTGTTGTTAGAAACCATTACTTTCAATATAGGCACACCATGAGTTCCTTGCTTCACGAAACGGTAGGAATGCTGGAAGGAGTAGAGATATATTATTGTACAGATAAATGTAATTTGATCATACAAACCAAAAGGATCAACAGATGTAGAGCATCAGATGTAAGTTTAAGCCCCCAAAATAGAAAGCAAACTCACTGCCATTGAGTCGAGTCTGACTCATGGCAATCCCTCCTTGGGTTTCCGAGGTGGTATCTCTATGGAAGTAATTGCCCAGTCTTCCTTCCAAAGAGTGGCTGGTGAGTTTGAACCACCAGCCTGGATGTATGTTTAGTAAAGTTTAACTTGATCAGACATAGCATAGGTATTTACTGAAGAGAACAAAATGTGGTATTGTAAAAAAATGCTTTATGTAGATTAAATCTTGCAATTATTATACAATGTGTTTTTGTTGCTAAGTGCTGTTGAGTTGGTTCTGAATCATAGAGTGTATGTACAATAGAATGAAACACTACCTGGTCCTGCATCATCCTGACAATTTTTGCTCTTCTTCAGGGTCTTCTTATATTTCACCAACCCTCTGCTTTACCACTAACCAGATGGCTGGCGGTTCAAACCCACCAGCCACTCCTCGGAAGGAAGATTGGAAAGTCTACTTCTGTAGTGATACTGCCTTGGAAACCAAAGGAGGGGTTGCTATGAGTCAGATCTGGCTCGCTGGCAGTGAGTTTGGTTTTCTGGCTGTTTTACCAAGCATGATATCTTTCTCCAGGGATTGGTTCCTTCTGACAGCATAACCAGTCTATGAGAGACAAAGTCTGGCCATTTTTGCTTCTAAGGAGCATTCTAGTTATACTTCCTTCAATACAGACTTGTTTGTTCTTGCAGCAGTCCATGGTACATTCAATACTCTTCACCAACACCACAAGTCAAATGAATCAAGCAGAAGCAGAAACAGAAGAAGCAGCAGAAGAAGAAAAGCAGAGGAGAGGAAGGAAAAAAAACCAAGGGTCGGGAGAGGTAGAAGAACTGAAAAGAAAGGAAAAGAGGAAAAAAATAGTGCAAGTGTTAGCTGTCAAACACAGCTAAAGTGGAAAGAGGAGTTCACTTTGATGGAGCAGACACCACTGTCCATGGAAGTATTGCTGACTATGGAAGGGGTGTGGGCACTTATTTTGTGTGATCAATAAAAAGGTGGGGGGAGAGGGAGGAAAAAGGAAGTAAGAAAGAGAAGAGAATAACAAGGGAAGGAAGGGGGAAGAATTAAGAAGAATGGAAAAAAAAACAAAACAAAACAAAACAAAAAAACCAGCATAGTACTATCAAAAGTGCTAACCACCAAGCACAGGTGCATGGAAACACAGGGCTTGCTTCATGGGAGCACACACTTCCAATTAAGGAGGGATATGGGCAGACACTGTTAATTCCATAGGCAGCAGAGAGGAGGGATGTCCACTCTGTGGGATCCCCCCCAAAAAAAGAAAGCAAAAGAAGAAAAGTAGCAAAGTCAGAGGAAGAAAAAAGGAAAGAGAAATTGAAAAGGAGGAAGAGGAAGATGGAAGAACAAAGAAGAAAGAGAAAACAAACAGCACAGCACTGGCATTGGGGAGTTGTTAACTGGCTGCCAGTTTGGTGGAGGTGGAGGAGGTGTGCATTTGGTCACCAAGAAGTTTGTGCAGAGTAAGTGGTGAGGTCATACCTCTTTGGTCCTGATCACCAATGTAAGTGCTAGTGCAGTACTGGGCAAAAGGAGCCGGTTATCTTGTTCGTTGTTGGATCGAAATGCTGCTTGCAATAATTCAAAATGGCTGCATTGTGCTGATTGGGAGCTTAGTGCTCCTTGCTCCCTATTTTTATTCAGTCTTTCCCTCTCATCAGTATTTGATCTACTTTTTTATCCTTTCTCTGAAGCTCTGAGTTCCAAGATTATCATCTATAGCTGTTTCACTTGGTTTCTCAAGACTTTGTTGTAGAGGATTTGCATAATTTACTTGCCTAGTCAGCCATCTTGAATCCTCTTTCCATAAACCACTTATCAATTTATTACTTCTCCATTGCACATTCACCCTTCATTGACTTCTCTGTCATAATGGAGCATTTCTTCTTTGCAGCAAGTATAATACTAAGCTTTTCCGGGAGAGGGAGGTGGAGAGACCTAGTAATAGGAAAAGTTTTTCTCCCTAGATCTGGAGGAAGCTGCTACTACTGGTTTCTGCTTTTTCATGGTTTTATGCAGCCTGTGCATTTCTGTGTCTGAATGCATGTGTTTGTATGTGTGTGTGTGTGTGTGTGTGTGGGGACATCCAATGATTCTCTACTCTAGCTGTGTACCCAAAGCACACAGTCATTTTGAAAGTCACGCCATCAACAGTGCTGGGCTTCTGCAGAGTGTGCTTTCTTTAGTGCTCAACAACTACAACAGTGTGGCCTTATCTAGCCCTGAACTTCTGCAGGGAGCACCTCCTTTGGCACTGAGCTACTGAGATGGCACAACTTTCTCCAGCTCCAAAGTCCTGCAGTGTCACAATTTTTTCTTGCACTGAATTCTGGCAGGACATGCTTTCTTACCTTCCAATTCCATCAGTGCTTACTGGCCAACAGATTCCCCTGGCACCACTGATGATTATAAGCAAATGCCACTAATGAGACACCTCAGTGACTTCTCCATTTATTGAACTATGGCTTTGCCTTTCCCAGTGAGGTCTGGGTTTCAGCTCTGTAGGGTAGGGACCTTCCTTTTGTGCCCTATTTCAATTTTAGGTATAATGCTTGCTCCTTGTATCTGCCACTTCTGAATTCTTAAGAATTCTTTTTAGCACTCATTAACTCATTCCCCAATATTCCAGTTCCTTGGACCATAGTTTTTGTCTCCTGACTGGACTCTGGCTGACACAGACATGATACTGCAGCTTCACTTACCTTCTGCCATCTTCTGTCAGTGGCCACTCCATTTTTCTGTGTAAAACTAATTCTACTTTTTAATGTGTCTAAATAACTATACCCACTTGAAAAAGACCCAAGGTGAAACAGCTTTATTCTGAATGGTAAATCCTGGAGATTCACTTCATTTATGAGAATAATTTCTAGTTTATCACTTGAGTTGAAGAATTCTTAATACAGTAGAAACAGAAAGAGTATAGGAAAGAGTCCCCCAAAAAAGGAAACTGACACATAGCTTGTTACTTTCTTTTCCCCATTTCTCTCTTCTCACTTTTATTCTTGAGAGGGGAGGGACTGAATATGATATTATAAGACTGGAATTAAACTGAACTGGACTGAAGATGCTGGAATGAATTATGGCAAACAGAAAAGTGCCACTTCCCAAGCAAGACCCAATTACTCCAATCCAGATGTTAGAAAACTTAACCTCCAGTAAGACTGTCCATGAGGAAGAGCCCTAGTGGCATAGTGTTTAAGAGCTTGGCTGCTAATCATAAGGTTGGTTGTTCAAACCCACCAGCTGCTTTATGAGAGAAAGATATATCAGTCTACTTCTATAAAGGTTTATAGCCTTGGAAATCCCATGGGACAGTTCTACTTTTTCCCTATATATGGTCATTATGAGTTGGAACCAATTTGATGGCAACACTTTTTTTTTTTTTTTTAAGATTGCCCATCACTATAAGTTGGGGCACTTACCTGGGACACTAGGGCCAATTTTCTCTTTTCCTTTTCTCATCTCACCCCATCTTCCTGACTCTCTGTGTCCTCCTAGTATCTGCATGATCCAAAGTCTGCAACCCCAGTTGGCTTGCACTGCTTCTCCCTTTTAAAGTAATTCATTCTCCATAATTGCTCTTTGGTCTTTTAATTTTACTGAAAAATTCCCAGTTATAGAGCCAGATTTAACTTAGTGCTTTTTAGCATGAAAGAGTGAATAATCGCTATATTGAATATCCACTTGCAGCCCAGAATAGGATATTTACACTCAAATTAATCTCAACTAGTGGAATTTAGTAAAAGAAGGAGTGGGTAGATATTTTTGAGAAGGGTAACTAATGTTTGTTTTGCTCAACCTGAATATCTCCCTCTTCTCCTTCATGCCTTTGCTAGATTTCTGAGAGAAAAATGTCTGTGAAAATTATTAGTCATTATCATGGAGTTGCATGTCACTCAAGCCTTAGTAGGTCCCTTAACAAATGTTCCTATGTTTCCTGAGGGCCACATAAGACCAAAGAATCATGCTTGGATTGGCAAAGTGAACACCAGAGATTATGGATTCTAGGTCATCTTTTGAGGTGTGTATTCAGTTTTGACAAACATTGCTTCCGACAATCTCATTTCTCCTGCAAAATTGGTGATTCAAATAATTGCTTGTCCTTTCTCAGTACAATGAAGTAGTCAAAGGGTTAACTGAATTGCTTAAGGTCATAGTCCATCTGTGCATCATAAAATGATTAGGATCTTGAGTCTTTCTATTTGATTTCACAGCCTTGTATCAGAGGATTTTATTTTGAATTTTTCAAATACCTGACCTATTTTAAACTTGCAGGTTGGACTTGTGAACTAAGGCAAATGATAATTTGCAGGGGAAAGATTTCAAATTCCCACTGATAGGAGGAATTGCCTTAAAGTGCCATAAAAGATCTCAAAAGGTATTCAAAGACACTTCAAAAGGCTTTTTGAATCTTCTGAACATCAAATGATCTTCACAAAAGGAACATACTTCTAACCTGAAGGTTAAAGAAAGGAAGGTAAAAACCAAGGCCTACTAGCAGAACCCTGTTCTGAAAAATTGTGGAAAAACGCATAATCAGAAGAATGAATTCATTTAAGATGTTTTAATCTCTATTTTAAAATGATTTTATGGTGATATATCCTCATATATTGGTTTGAAATATTCAAATTGATCAACAGTTGGTTTTTTAATTAAATACTTGTGACTTAGAAGAGCAGTGTTTAAGGAAAAATTAACCAGGGCAGTTTTCTAGCACTTTATACATTCAGATTTGCTAGATAAACCCTGATAGTTTTTGTTTTTAATGCCTTTCATTGAGGCAGTGTAAAATGAAGGATCATTTCAGGCACAAATAAATAGGAAACAGTAGTTTACTCATTCACTTATTCATGTAGTAATTCTAAAAATAATTTGTGCACATAGAATAAAAATAATCATATAACTCTTTCCATTATGTTTCTTATTTTTATATTTCTTTTCTTAGATATACATGTGTGTTTGTACATGAACATGTAGTATTTTATATATATAATGTTTGTTTTAATTGTAAGAGTAGCAGAAGTCCAGAAAAATGTGAATTCTTAAGCTTACTATATCTGGTATGCTAAGGTCAGAGCCCTGATTTGGAAGGAATAGCTTATTCAGACTTGGAATCAAAATACTTGATTTAATTCACTCAAATATCTTAAAGTGCCATTTTTCCCCAATCCCTCTAGGCTATCATTCTTTCCAATTGAAGATTAATTTTCCTTCTTTGTTTGATGATGCCATAGAGACTTTTACCTTGCAAGATTACTCAGGTCCCTTCAGAAGCTACTCATACTTTCCTGCCTAGTCAGCAATTACAATAAGGAACACTAAAAAATATTGAATTCCCAAGTTTCTGTGAAATCTTACTATTAAAGTTTAGCTCTCCCACCTTGTTTAAAGATGATGTAGACGATTCTTTACAAGAGAAATCATGCCCCCTTAAGGTCATTCAATTTTTTTCTTCTAGCCTAGACCAATAACTGGATCAAGGCATAACATAACACAGATGGGGAATGATGGGCCAGCTAAGGGAGGCAATGGACTTTCCCCATAGGAGCAGAAGTAATCAAGTGTATTTGGGGATAGATATTTAGGAAGTTGTGTCAAGGGTGACAGAACATCAGTTGGGTAAAAGAGATTTTTAGAGATGGTGATAATACCCTCTAAGTTGCCTCTAAGAGACTTGGAACAAGTAATTTCCCACACTAAATGAAAAAGAAAAATTAGAAATGCTATGTAAAATATGATGAAAGGGATCAAAAGTCCCAAAGAAGTAGATTGGCTAGAATGGGTACACTATTTAAGGCCAGAAAACCCACCAGTAGGTTGTTTTTCATTAGAATGCCTAGAAGACATTTCATCTACTAAAACAGTAAAAATGTGCTGGTGAGAGGTGTGAGACATTGTTACTAAATTCCTTGGCAGTTCCTCTCTTTCAGCCAAGACTGACATAGAATATATTACAGAATTGGGATTACAGATAGAAATGGATTCGATAGATCTAAACGTAAACTTGGTGGCAATGCTTAACCATCAGAAGCAAGGTGGTACAGTTATCATAATTATCAAAGAATTTGCAGTGATAGCCAGGGGATTTGGCCTATAGAGAACTACGGAGATAGTGGAAGACAGTGTTCCTAGGGACAAGATAGATAGGAAGTCAAAAAGAGTTTAAAATAGAAGACATTCAATATAAAAACAAATATTTTGAATGGATGATAGGTTTCAGAAGTAATATTTTTGCTGTTGTTATTGTTGTTATGTGCTGTTGAGTCAGACTCGACTCATAGTGACCCCTCCTTGAGTTTCAGAGGTGGTATCACTATGGAAGTAGATTGCCCAACCTTCTTTCTGAGGAGTGGCTGGTAGGTTTGAACCACCAGCCTTCTGGTTAACAGTCAAGTGCCTTAGGTCCTACACTACTGGACAGCATATAGCAACAATATTTTTGCTAGAGAAGATTACTATACTATCAGGTACATGGTTATGAGCAGTGATCTGGCAAATGCATTGTTTTCATCTATGTCAGTAGGGAGGACTAGAAGCAGTTCTCATTCTTGTAGGAGGGATAAGAATATTAATTTATAGTGTTGCCCAAAGGCTATGTTAATTCTCCTGCCTGTCATAGTGTACTTTGAAGGGAGTTAAACCAGACTGTCTGGGCATTTTGCAGAGTTTCACATTTATTGATGGCATCATATGGGTTATACCAGGTGAACAATAAATGTTAAGCACTATGTACTTTGGAGTGTTTGATTTCCATAGAGGTGGGATAAAGTGAACAAAGATATTTAAGGGTTCAACACCACTGAAAATTTTAGGGATCCTGTGATCTGAGTCATAGAAGAAATATCCTTCCAGAATAAAAGACAAATTATTGCATTTCATAGTTTTCACTAAGAAGAACAGGTAGGCTTATTATTATTATTATTTTCCATTACAAGGCAGCATAATCCACACAGAAACACAGCTTCAATCCATCCACCAAATTACAAGGAAGGCTTCTAATGTTGAGTAAGACCTAGAGAAGAGGTTTGCATCAGATATAGGCTGCAATGCCAACAGTGTGAGTGCTTAGGTCATGTGATGTGGCACTTGACTGCTAATTAGAAGGCTGGTGGTTCAAAACTACCAGCCACTCCTAGGAAGGAAGATGGGGCAATCTACTTCCGTAGTGATACTGCCTCGGAAACCCAAAGAGGGTTCGCTATGAATCGGGTCCTACTCAATGGCACATAACAACAACAACAGCAGCAATGGGAAAAACACACTGTGTGATATTTATAGAAAATGTGGAATAGGAAAACCATAAAGTAGACCCCTATAGTTCTGGAGCAATGCATGTAATTTGCATTCAAGGTTTGCGCAACATTCAGCACAGGTCCCTGGGCACAATTTGACCATGGTAGAGATGAATATGAAGCCACTGAACTTGGGACAAGTGGGTGTGGATCCTGGGCTTTACATTATGAACTCAGTTGTCAGACCCATTGGCTCATAAGCTCAAGAAAGCATAGTAGCAATTCACTGTTAGATGGAAATGGTGCAACTGGAATATGACACACAGAGTACACAAGTCAGCTTCATGAATAAGGGATGCATATTACACATCATTCTTTATATTTGGACGAAACATTCTCCTTCATCTCACATGTGTAGCAATTTAGGGACACCTTTTATGACCAGGTGACAAGGGAAGAAATGCCAAGTTTGATTCATAGTTAGGTTAGCTTGATATATGGATAAAAAACAAAATTATATTACAACTGTACTAAAACCCCACTGAATGGTAGCCCTAGAAGACAGAAGTGACAGAAAACCTTCCCAACAGGTAAAAATTTAGGCAGTGTACTTGGTCATTCTCTTTGTTAAGGGAAAAAGAAAAAGGCCCGAGGTAAGAATATAGATGGCGAGTGGAGTATGGTATGGCTCTTGGTCAGGAATCTGGGAAGAGAAAGATGTTTGATTTCAGCCAGCCTCTATGATCACCATCTCAGTGTGGGCACAATGGGTGCATGAATGGAGTAGTCATGAAGGCACAGGTGGAGACTATGCATGGCTCAACAACATGGACTCCTATTCACTGGATGTGCTCTATCTGATCTAACCACTGTTGCTATGCTGAATGTCCAACTGACCAGCAATAGAAATCAGTGCTATACCCCCAATATGGCAATATACTTCAAGTAGTTAAACTAGATACTTGGTTGCAACATTGGAACCCTGCAACTTTGGAAAAAGAAATCATCTTGACTGGAACCAACACCTTTTGCATATGGATTTGCCTTTCTCTTCTGTGAAGTCTTTACCAGCAGTACCATATTTTTACTCAAATAACAGGTGTCTTTTATATTTGTTTGCCAGCTGCTCCCATCCCCAGGCAGTATTTTTGTAAACATGCTATTTATCTATTTATTTTACAGTAACATGACAAAAGTTAGCATAGCAGAGTGCACATTTTTCTGAGACTATGCTATGTGATTTACCAATGTGGGTTCCTGAATAACATTGCCTAGGGAATGCTTACACTCTATAGCAGAAAGTATGGCTATGGGCCCATGACCACACCACTCAGAAACTTGATAGAGATGGATGGGTCCTTTGAAGGTGCAGCTGACTGTGACAGCTTGGAGATTTTACCCCTTGAGAATGGGAGACTATATTCCAGGGTGTAGTTTAGACTGTAAAGCTACAATACAAACTTTTATGGCTCTCTGTAGCCATTTGTTACAATACATGTGTCCATATTTTAATGGATAGAAATAGATAAAATCCCAATTACCAACACTTTCAGTGACTTAATCTGGAAATTTGTATTGCCTGTCCCTAGAACTCTACTTTCTGAAGGTCTTCCATAGTGATACCACCTCTGAAACCCAAGGAGAAGTAACTATGCTGACTCGATGGCAATGAGTGAGTAAGAGTGAGTGAGAGGTCTTGGTTGTCAAATGAGGAATACTTCCACTAAGGGACACACAAGAGTTCCAGTAAACCTTAAACTATGACTATTGCCAAGTCACTTTTGCACTATAGTCCCACTTCTCCCTCATCTGATTGTGATCCTTCAGTTATCATTAGTGGTAATTTCTAAGAGTTGTCCCAGTGAAACTTCTGCATATCAATCTCAGAGTCTCAGAGTGTGTTTCCCAGAGAATCTAGTCTTTGACAAAGGGTTAGGAAATTTTCTTTCTTTTTTCTAATATTTGTAATAGATTGTGAAAAATTGTTATTTCTTTCTCAAGTATCAGGACTTGCTTTAATACAATAGTTTTATTTATTTAAGCTAAACAAGTCTTTCTTATTCTTATTTTCAACCTTTCTTAAATATTTTCTCTGTTTACTCTTCCTGATCAAATTTAGAATTATTGAATGAAATTCCACAAAGAAAAACCTTTTTTAAATTGATTCATATAAGACTTTCTTTAAAATTGTAAATTAATTGTGGGAGAATTGATGTCTCTGCAACACACAGTTTCAGTCTTGATAACATTTATTCTATGATAAAATCTTTTAGTTTTCCTCAACAAATATTTTACTTTCCTTGTATACTTCTCTAGCTATATAAAATGTCAATTTAATTTGCATATTTATATTCTATCCAGCCATGTTAAAAACCAAAAACCAAACTCACTGCCGTCGAGTTGGATCTGACTCATAGCAACCCCTCCTTGGGTTTCCAAGGTAGTATCACTACAGAAATACATTGCCCAACCTTCGTTCTGAGTAGTGGCTGGTAGGTTTGAACTGCCAGTCTTCTGGTTAGCAGTCAAATGCCTTAGGCACTATGCCACCAGAGCTCCCAGCCATGTTAAGAAACTCTTTTATTCTAGAATATTTTGTTTATTATCTGCAAATAATGTCTGTTTACTTCTAAATTGACAACTTACTCTTTCGTCTTCATATATTTTTGTGTTGAAAGTTATAGAACTGTATTCTTCAAAAATTTTGGCAGTGAGGTGCTCTGTTATATTCCTGACATTCGTGAGGAAGCAGCTAATATAGTATTTTTCAAATGTGTTCTTTGGAACACTATTTCTGAGAGCCAATAATGAGTATTTCAAAATAAGTGAGTTCAAGGATCAAATGAGATGAAGAAATACTGCACCAACTATATTTTCTCTTGGAAATTCACATTATATAATGAATTTAATTTTTCAAAGTTTATTTACCCAAGAACCATTTGTTGTTGCTTATTTATTTTCCTGGAATACCTCTTGTAACATTATAGAACCCAAGTTCTATAGAGTAAAGTTGGGGAAATTCTGCTCTATTATCCCCAAATTAATTGGAGATATTATTGATCACATGAAGGAATGCTCATTTTCTTTATAGCTAAAAGGAGTGTTTTGTTTTTGTTTTTTAAGATGGTTATTCATGTTAACAAAATGTCTTTTAAGTAACAAGTAATTTCAATATATAATTATTTTTGAATTTGATAAAAAATAAATTCCAAACTAACTGCCATCAAGTTATTTCTGACTTATACTGATCTCAACTGGGTTTCCAAGGCTGTAAATCTTTAAGGAAGTAGATCACCCCAACTTGCCCAGTGCTATACATCCGCTGATGTCCTGACTGCTGCTTTCATTGGCATCAATTGTATAACCAAGCAATGTGAAGTCTTTGACAACTTCAATCTTTTCTCCATTTATCATGATACTGCTTATAGGTCCAGTTGTGAGGATTTTCATTTTCTTTATATTGAGATGTAATCCATACTGCAGACTGTATTATTTAATCTACATCAGTAAGTACTTTAAGTCATCCTCACTTTGAGCAAGCAAAGTTGTGTTGTCAGCATATTGGAGATTGCTAATGATTCTTCCTCCAATGCTGATGCCACATTCTTCTTCATATAATCCAGCTTCTCAGATTATTTGCTCAGTATATAGATTAAATAAGTATGGTGAAAGGATACAACCCTGATGCACTCCCTTCTTGATTTTAAACAATGCAGTGTCCCCTTGTTCCATTCGAATGACAGCCTCTTGGTCTATGTACAGGTTCCTCATGAGTACAATGAAGTGTTCTGGAATTCCCATACTTCTCAACGTTACCCAAAATTTGCTATGATCCACACAATCAAATGCCTTTGAATAGTAAATAAAACACACGTAAACATCTTTCTGGTACTCTTTGGTTTGAGCTGAGATGTATCTGACATCAGCAATGATATCCCTCGTTCCATGTCTTCTTCTGGATCCAGCTTGCACCTCTGGAAGTTCTCTGTCAATATACTGTTGCAATCATTTTTTAATTATCTTCAGCAAGATTTTACTTGCATGCGATATTAATGATACTGATTGGTAATGTTCACATTCTGTGGGATCACCTGTTCTGGTTACCTAGTGATGCTCTGACAAGAAATATACCACAAATGGGGTGGCCTTAACAAACAGGAGTTTATTCTTAAAATTTGGAGGCTTTAAGTCCAAGTTCAAAGTGCCAGGCTCTAGGGGCTGGGTGAAAGCCCCTCAACCTTGGGGTCCAGCTCTGCCTCCTGCTCCCAGCCCACTGGAGCTAGAAGCATTTCTTCACTCAGACAGCTGCTGGCTGCTGAGGCTGAGAAGCCCCAAGTTTGACAAATAAAAAGGCACAGTCCCAATGTTGCCAAACCACTCGGCAGGCCATTAACTTAAGTCCTTTGTAAGTCCCAAGGTTGGCAGAGCATAGCAGGCTGCTGAGCAATGACACAACTACCTGCAGGGTCCAAGCGTGCCACAGGCTAGAGATCATTCCCAAGGCTTCTCCTTATTATATACAGGAAGCAGACCACAGCCCAAAGGCAGCTACTCAGCTGCTTGTGGTAGATCCTAGCATAGAGTTGATTGCCAGTCTCATCATGGGGAATAACTACCACCAGCTGCCCAGCTGCTCAACCAGGCCCAGCCAAGTTGACACACAAACATAGGTACCACAATTCCACCCCTTGTCAACTTGTCAACTGTACAGATCTTCATTGGGTGGCATCTGTACATATCTCCACTGGGTGGCTCCAGTCCCCTAGTTCCTCTAAGTGACGATCTCACCCCCTTAGCCTGGGTGGGCCCTGTTTCTCTCCCTCTTGGGCATGGCAGCCCCACCCCCTCACTCTTGGGCAGCAGCTATGGCTCCATCCCACTGGCTCACATGAACGAGCAGCCCCACCCTCCAGAACCAAGTTAGTGAAGGCCTGGCTCTTTGAAACCTAGGGGGCTGTGATCATTCCATCCCCAAAGACCATGGTCCTACCCTTTCAGGCTGAGGCAGCTCTGCTTCTGTTTCCTTGGTCTCCGCTTCTGCCCACTAATGCCAAAGGCAACCCACTCTGCTGAAAAACCCTGCCCAAAAAGTACTCAGTTTTTTTGCTCCAGGCGCCAGCCAACCTACTACTCCATTTCATGCCAATCTTTTCTACCAATTAGTGCCTGAAGGCAACCCACTCCACCAGTAAGCTGCCTAACCAAAGGCATCAAGCTTTCTCCCCCATGGGCTGGTAAGGCTGTTGCTGTCTCATGCCGGTTCTCTTGGCTCTGCTCCTGCCATCTCTCATGCTGGTCTCTGGGCTCTCCTCCTGCCATCTCTCATGCCATTCTCTTGCTCTGCTCCTGCCATCTGTCATGCCATATGCCAGGGTCTCTCTGCAGGGTCTCGGGTCAAGGACGTACTCCACTCCTGTTTCCATATTTTAGGCATCTGTCAGAGCAGCATCCCACTCTCTTGGTACCATATTCTGTTCTGGTTACCTAGTGCTGCTCTGACAAGAAATATACCACAAATGAGATGGCCTTAACAAACAGGAGTTTATTCTTAAAATTTGGAGGCTTTAAGTCCAAGTTCAAAGTGCCAGGCTCTAGGGGCTGGGTGAAAGCCCCTTTACCTTGGGGTCCAGCTCTGCCTCCTGCTCCCAGCCCACTGAAGCTAGAGGTGTTTCTTCATCCAGACAGCTGCTGGCTGCTGAGGCTGAGAAGCCCCAAGGTTGACAAGGAAAAAGGCACAGTCCCAATGTTTCCAAACCACACGGCAGGCCATTAACTTAAGTGCCCTGCAAGTCCCAAGGTCGACAGAGCATAGCAGGCTGCTGAGCAATGACACGGCTACATGCAGGGTCCAAGCATGCCATAGGTTAGAGATCATTCCCAAGGCGTCTCCTTAAATACAGGAAGCAGACCACATCCCAAAGGCAGCTACTCAGCTGCTTGTGGTAGATCCCACCATGGAGTTGATTGCCAGTCTCATCATGGGGAATAACTACCACCAGCTGCCCAGCCACTCAACCAGGCCCAGCCAAGTTGACACACAAACATAACGACCACATCACCTTTCTTTGGAATGGGTACAAATATGGATCTCTTCCAGTCAGTCGGCCAGGTAGCTGTCTTCCAAATCTCTTGACATAACCAAGTGAGTGACTCCAACAGGGCATCCGTTTAGTAAAACATCTCAATGGATATTCTGTCAATTCTTGGTGCCTTGTTCTTCATCAATTCCTTCAGTGTAGCTTCAACTTCTTTCTTCAATACCATTGGTTCCTGATCACATGCCACCTCCTGAGTTTCCTCATCTTTGGCTTTGGTGGTTGGTGGAAGAATTTGAATAGCAGTATCCTGAAATGGATGAAGATCGACCAGGTCTTTTTGGTACAATGATTCTGTACCAAAATGATTCTGTACTCCTTCCTTCTTCTTTTGATGTTTCCTGCATCATTCAATATTTTGCCCATAGAGTCTTTCAGTATTGCAACTTGAGGCTTAAATTGTTTTCTCAGTTCTTTTAACTTAAGAAATGCCAAGCATGTTCTTCCCTTTTGGTTTTCTAATTCCAGGTCTTTGCACATTTCATTACAGTAACTGGCTTTGTCCACTTGAGTTGCTCTTTGAAATCTTCTGTTCAGCTCCTTTATCTTGTCATTTCTTCCATTTGCTTTAGCTACTCTTCGCTCAAGGGCCAGTTTCAGAGTCTCTTCTTACATCCATTTGGTCATTTCTTCCTTTCTCATCTTGTTAATGACTTCTTGCTTTCTTCATGGATGATGTCCTTGAAGTCATCCCATGATTCTTTTGGTTTTTGGTCATTGGTGTTCAGTGCATCAAATCTATTCTTTAAATGGTGTCTAAATTCAGGAGGGATATATTCAAAGTCATATTGTGGCTCTCATGGACTTGTTTTAATTGTCTTCAACTTCAAGTTGAATTAGCATATGAGCAGTTGATGATCTGTTCCACAGTCAGCTCCTGGCCTTGTTTTGGCTGAAACTATTGAGCTTTTCCATCACCTCTTGCCACAGATGTAGTCAATCTGATTCCTGTGTACTCCATCTGGTGATGTCCATATGTATAGCCACTGTTTGTGTTGTTGAAAAAAGGTATTTGCAATGAATAAGTCATTGGTCTTGCTAAATTCTATTAT
>NW_006921615.1:1744548-1747799 GCF_000298275.1 Orycteropus afer afer
TGACAGACAAGTTTGTCTTCCTTAGCTACCTTTCTATGCCCCCCTTACCTGGATCCCTCAGCTCTATTGTCCCTGGCTTCCCCCCCCCCCCTTCCTGCCTCTTGGGTGTGTGGCCTGTCTTCCTTCCCTTACCTGGATCCCATGGCTCTGTCTCAGCCCAGCTCCTCCCCTTCCTCCCATGCCTGGTCTGTCTACCCACCCTTATCTGGGTTCCCATGGCTCTGGGTGCCTGGCCTGTCTGTCTGCCCTTACCTGGGTTCCTGCAGCTCTGTCTCAACCTCTGGATTATATTTCTCTGAAAACTTGAAAGAACTTACAAATAAACTAATGTGGAACTAGAATAATTTTTTGAACAATGCTGATATATGTACTAAATAGAATAGATCACTTGAAAAACACACAGGCAAGAATTCTGCAAGATCAACGACTTATTCATTGCAAATACCTTTCTTCAACAACATAAATGGTGATTATATATGTGGAATACACAGGAATCAAATCAACTACATGTGTGGAAAGAGGCAGTGGAGAAGCTCAATATCTTCCGCCAAAACAAGGCCAGGAGATGGTTGTGGAACAGACCATCAACTGCCCATATGCAAATTCAAATTGATGCTGACGATAGTTAAAAGAAGTCCACAAAAGCAAAAATATGACCTTGATTATATCCCTCCTGAATTTAGAGACCAGCTAAAGAACAGACTTGATGCATTGCATACCAGTGACCAAAAACCAGAGGAATTGTGGGATGACATCAAGAATACCACACTTGATGGCAGCAAAAGGTCATTAAAAAGACGGGAAAGAAAGAAAAGACCAAAACAGATGTCAGAAGAGACTCTGAAACTTGCTTTTGAATTGAGAGTAGCTAAAGCAAATGGAAGAACTGACAAGATAAAAGATCTCAAAAGAAGATTTCAAAGAGCAGCTCAAGAAGGCAAAGTCAATTATTATAATGCAACAATGGGCTCAGGTATAGCAAGACCTGGAGTTAGAAAACCAAACGGAAGAATACACTCAGCATTTCTCAAGCTGAAAGAACTGAAGGAAAAAAACAAGCCATGAGTTACAATACTGAAGACACTATGGGCAAAATATTGAATAATGCAGAAAACACACACAAAAAAAGATGGGAGGAATACACAGTCACTGTACCAAAAAGAATTAGTCAATATTTATCCATTTCAGGAGGTGGCATATGATCAAGAACCAAAGATATTGAAGGAAGAAGTTGAAGCTGCACTGAAGGAATAGGCAAAAATAAGGCTCCAGAAATTGACGGAATGACCATTGTGATGTTTCAACAAACAGATGTCACACTGGAGGTACTTATTTGTTTATGCCAAAAAATTTGGAAGACAGCTACCTGGTCAACTGACTGGAAGAGATCGATATCAATACCCATTCCAAAAAAAAGATGATTCCACAGAATGTGAAAATTATCAAACAATATCATTAATATCATACACATAAAATCTTCCTGAAGATAATTCAAAAACAGTTACAGCAGTATATTGACAAGTAACTTCCAGAAATGCAAGGCGGATTTAGAAGAGGGCATGGAATGAGAGTTTTCATTGCTGATGTCAGATGGATCTTGGCTGAAAGCAAAGAATACCAGAAAGATGTTTACTAGTGTTTTATTGACTATGCAAAAGCGTTCAACTCTGTGGATCATAACAAATTATAGATAACATTAAGAATGGGAGTTCCAGAACACTTAATTGTGCTCATGAGGAATTTGTACGTGTTTCATTCAAGCAGAACAAGGGAATACTGCCTGGTTTAAAATCAGGAAGGGAGTGTGCCAGTGTTGTATCCTTTCATCATACTTAATCAATCTGTATGCTGAGCAAATAATCCAAGAAGCTGGACTATACAAAGAAGAACACAGCATCAGGGTTGGAGGAAGACTCATTAATAACCTGCAATATTCAGACAACACAATTTTGCTGAAAGTGAGGATAACTTGAAGCACTTACTAATGTAGATTAAAGACTCCAGTCTGCAGTATGAATTACATCTCAACATAAAGAAAAAAGAAAATCCTCACAACTGAATGAATAAGCAGCATCACAATAAACGGAGTCTGAAGTAGTTAAAGGTTTCATATTACAATCAACACCAATGGAAGCAGCAGTCAAGACATCAGATGACATATTGCACTGGGCAAATCTGCTGCAGAAGGCGTCTTTTAAAGTGCTGAGGAGCAAAGATGTCTCTTTGAAGACTAAGGTATGCCTAACACAAGTCATTGTGTTTTCAATCACCTCATATGCGTGTGAAAGCTGGAGAATGTACAAGGAAGACTGAAGATGAGTTGGTACTTTTGAGTTGTGGTTTTGGTAAAGAATAGTGAAAGTACCATGACTGCCAGAAGAAAGAATAAATCTGTCCTGGAAGAAGTGCAGCTGGAATGCTCCTTGGAAGAGCGAAAGGCCAGGCTTTGTCTCACCTAGTTTGGTCATGTTGTCAAAAGGGACCATTCCATGGAGAAAAATAATCATGCTTGGTAAGGTGGAGGGTCAGCAAAAAATGGGGAAAGCCCTCAAGGAGATGGATTGACACAGTGGCTGCAACAATGGGCTCAGGTATGGCAAGGCTTGTGAGGATAGCGCAGGACTGGGCAGTGTTTCTTCTGTTGTACATGGGATTACTGTGTTTCGGAGCCGAGTTGACGGCACCCAACAACAACAGCAACATAATGCATGAATAAGGAAGCACGATAAATGCAGTGGACTAGAAGTACATTGCTCCACAAATTAGGAAAACTTTCTGTTTAGCATAACATCAAGTTAAAGTCTCACTTGAAATATCTACACTTAAAAAAATTTCCTTTTGGAGTCATAGCAGTTAATATATTTCTCATTTTTCCTGTTTTATTCATTTCTAATATTAACAAAATGTATATATGCACACAAATATATATCTTAATACATTCTATAATAATTTCTGAATATATATATATATATTTATTTTACTTTTATTGTGGTGAAAATATACACAACAGACATTTGCCAACATTACAACTTCCATATTTACAGCTCAGGGACATTGATGACATTTTTCAGATTGTGCCACCATTATGCTGTCCTTTCCCAAAATATTCCACCACAATTAGCATAAACTCAATGGCCACAAACAAAAGCTTCCCCTTTCCCTCTCCCTCCTACCTCTGGTAACTACTGATAATCTTTGGTATATATATGTGTGTGTGTGTGTGTGTGTGTGTGTGTATATGTGTGTGTGTG
>NW_006921615.1:1747944-1753868 GCF_000298275.1 Orycteropus afer afer
TTCCAGGAACTTTCCCTCCCTTCCCATCCCATCTCTGGTAACCAACAAAGAAAGTTTCCTTTCAGGTATAAACTTTTCCTTGACTGTTTACAATGGTGGTTTAATACAATATTTGTCTTTCTAATATTGTTTTATTTCACTCAAGTTGGAGGTGTTTTATTTCACCTCCAAGTTCTTCCACATTATGTGGTATTTTGAAAATTCTGCATTGTTCTTTAGGGTTGCATAGTATTCTACTATGTATGTACCACTTTTCCATTCGTTGATTGATGGGCACATAAGTAGTTTCCGTCTCTTTACTGTTGTAAATAGTGCTGTGATGAACAGGTGTGTGCATGTATCTCTTCGTGTCCTACCTCTCACTTCTTTAGGATATATACCTAGTGTGGTAGCTAAGGTTGTATGTTAACTTAGCTGGTCCTGGTTGAGTGGCTGGGAGAGTGGTGGTAGTTATTCCCCATGATAAGACTGGCAATCAGCTCTGTGGTGGGATCTACCACAAGCAGCTGAGTAGGTGGTTTAGAGATGCAGTCTACTTCCCATAAATAAACAGTAGCTTTGGGAATGGTCTTGAGTTTATGGCACACTTGAACCCTGCATGTAGCCGAGTCACTGTTCAATAGCCTACCATGCTCTGCCAATCTTAGGACTTTTAATGGACTTGAATTAATGGCCTGCTGTGTGGTTTGGTAACATTGGAACTGTGCCTTTTTACTTGTCAACCTTGGGCTTGTCAGCCTCAGCAGCCAGTAGCTGCCTGAGTGAAGAAAAGCCTCTAGCTTCTGTGGGCTGGGAGCAGGAGGCAGAGCTGAAGTCCAAGGTTGAGGGGCTTTCACCCAGCCCCTAGAGCCTGGCACTTTGAACTTGGACTTAAAGCCTCCAAACTATAAGAGAATAAACTCCTGTTTGTTCAAGCCACCCCATTTGTGGTATATTCTTGTCAGAGCAGTACTAGGTAACCAAAACACCTAGAAATGGGATTGCTGTATCAAATGGTATTTCTGTTTTCAACTTCTTAAGGAATTGTCATACCTATTTCCACAGTGGTTGTATCATTTTACAATCTCACCTGCAGTGAATGAGAGTCCCAATCTCTCACATCCTTGTCAGCATTTGTTATTTTCTGTCTTGTTTAACTTTGCTAATAATGATGGAGTGAGATGGTATCTCATTGTTGTTTTGATTTGCATGGTAGCATAGTGCTTAAAAGCACTTGACTGCTAACCAGAAGGCTGATGGTTCAAACCCACCAGCCACTCCTTGGAAGGAAGATGGGGAAATCTACTTTTGTAGTGATACTGCCTTGGAAACCCAAGGAGGGGCTGCCATGAGTCGGGTCTGACTCGACGGCACACAACAACAACAACAACAACAAATGGCTAATGATCACGAATATTTCTTTGTGTGCTTGTTGGCTGCCTGAATATTTTCTTTGGTGAAGTATCTATTCATGTCTTCTGCTCATTTTTTAATTGGATTATCCTTTGATGTTGAGGTGTTAGAATTTTCTGTAAAAATTGTAGAGATAAGTCCTTTGTCTGATATGTCATTGCCAAATATTTTTTCCCATTCTGTAAGTTTTCTTTTTACTCTTGGGGAAGTCTTTTGATACATATAAAAATTTAATTTTTAGAAGATCAAAATCATCTAGTTTATCTTCTGTTGTTTGTGCATCTTGCACTATGCTTGATAGTCTCTTTATGCCATAAATTGTTGTTGTTGTTGTTATGTGCCAAAGAGTCAGACCCCACTCATAGAGACCCCTCTTTGGGTTTCTGAGGCAGTATCACTATGGAAGTAGATTTCTCCATCTTCCTTCTGAGGAGTGGCTGGTGGGTTTGAACCACCAGCCTTCTGATTAGCAGTCAAGTGCCTTAGGCACTATGCTACCAGAGCTCCTATACCATAAATTATGGCCCCTAAATTTGCCCTTATTTTTTCTTTGATGAACTTTATAATTTTAGGTTTGACATTTAAGTCTTTGATCCATCTGGAGTTAATTTTTGTGTATGGAGTGAATTACGGATCTTGGTTCATTTTTCTGCAAATGGATATTCAGTTTTGCCAGCACCATTTGTGTGACTATCTCTTCCCCATTTAATGGATTTCGGCCCTTTGTCAAATATCAGCTGACTATAAATCAGTGGGGGAGCTCTGGTAGTGTAGTGCCTAAAGCACTTGACTGCTGACCAAAAGGCTGGCGGTTCAAACCCACCAGCCACTCCTTGGAAGGAAGATGAGGCAATCTACTTCCATAGTGATACTGCTTTGGAAACCCAAAGAGGGGTCGCTATCAGTCAGGTCCGACTCAATGGCACATAACAACAACAACAACAACAACAACAACAAAAGTCAATGGATCTATTTCTGAGTTTGCAATTCTGTTCCACTGGTCTATTTGTCTGTCCTTGTAGCAATACCAGGGTGTTTTGACAACTGTGGCTGTATAGTAGATTTTGAGATCTGGGAGTGTGAGACCTCCTACTTTGTTCTGCTTCTTCAGTAGTGCTTTGCTTGTCTAAAGTCTCTTTCCTTTCCATATAAAATTAGTGATTGGTTTTTCTATGCTTTTAAAGAATGTTGATGGAATCTGGATCAGGATTGCATTGAATATATAAATAGCTTTGAGATGTACTGACATTTTCACAATATTTAATCTTCTTATTCACTAACATGACTTGTTTTTCCATTTATGTACATCTCTTATAGTTTCTTGATGTAGTGTTCTGTAGTTTTCTTTGTACAGGTCTTCTGTGTTCCTGATAAGATTTATTCCCAAGTGTTTTACCTTTTTGTTAGTTATTGCAAATGATATTGATTTCCTTATTTCCTTTTCAGAGACCTCTTTGCTGGTGTAGAGGAATCCAACTGATTTTTGTGTGTTGATCTTGTATCTTACCATGATGCTAGATCTTTCAATAAGTTCCAGTAGTTTTCTTGATGAGTCTCTTGGGTTTTCCATGAATAGAATCATATCATCTGCAAATAAGGATAGTTTGACTTCTTTCTTACCAATTTGGATGCCTTTGATTTCCCTTTCTTGCCTTATGGCTCTGCCTAGCACTTCCAATAGAATGCTGAGTAGAAGTGGAGATAGAGGGCATTCCAATCTCATTCCTGTTTGCAAAGGGAATCTCTCCATTGTCAGTCTCTCACCACTGAGAATAATGTTAGCTGTTGGTTTTGCACTTATGCCCTTTAATTTGCTGAGGAATTGCCCTTCTATTCTTACTTTTGTGAGAGTTTTTATCAGGAATGAGTGTTGGATTTTTATCAAATGTGTTTTCTGTGTCTATTAAATTCATCATATGATTCTGTTCTTTTGTTTTACTTATGTGATGGATTATGTTGATTGTTTTTCTAATGTTGAACCATCCTTGCTTACCTAGTATGCATCCCACTTGGTCATTGATGGACTATTCTTTTGATAAGTTGTGGGACCTCTGGTGGCGTAGTCCCTAAGGCATTTGACTGCTGCCCAGAAGGCTGGCTGTTCAAACCCACCAGCCACTCTTCGGAAGGAAGGTTGGGCAATCTACTTCTGTGGTGATACTGCCTCAGAAACCCAAGGAGGGGTCTCTATGAGTTGAAATCAACTCAACAGCAGTGAGTTTGGTTTTTTTTTTTTTTTGGTTTGTTGTTGGAGCCTGCTGGCTAGGATTTTGTTGAAGATTTTTGCATCTATATTCATGAGGGATATTGGTCTGTAGTTTTCATTTCTAGTGGTGTCTTTGCCTTGTTTTGGTATCAGGGTTATGCTTGCTTCATTGTTTCATAAAATTAATTTGGGAGGATTCCATCCTTTTCTATATTCTACAATAGTTTGAGTAGGATTGGTGCCAGCTCTTCTCTGAATGATGGGTAGAATTCTCCAGTGAAACCATCTGGACCAGAACTTTTTTTTGTTGGTAATTTTTTTATGACCTGTTTAATTTCTTCTTTTGTTATGGATCTGTTCAAACTTTCTACCTCAGTCTGTTTTAGTTTAGGTAAGTAGTATGTTTCTAGAAATATGTCCATTTCTTATAGGTTTTCATATTTGTTGAAGTACTCTTCTTCATAGTATTCTGATATTATTCATTTTTGTTATTGTTGTCGGTTTTGTTATGACATTACCCATTTGTTTCTTATTTGTATTATTTGCCTCTTCTCCTTCTTTTCCTTTGTTAAGTTTGCCAGTGGTTTGTCAGTTTTATTAACCTTCTCAAAGAAACAACTTCTAGTCTTGTCGATTTTTTTCTATTGTCTTTCTATTTTCTGTTTCATTTATTTCTGCTTGAATTTTTATTTCTTTTCTTCTGGTGACTATAGGCTTTCTTTTTTTTTTTTTTTCCTGCTCTTTTTCCAATTTTTGGAGATGTTGGATTAAGGTGTTGATTTTAGCTCTTTCTTCTTTCTGACATGTGCGTCTATTAGTATAAATTGCCCTCTAGTGACAAGTTTGGTATGTTGTGTTTTTATTCTTGTTTGATTCAAGGAATTTCATTTTTTATATCTTCTGTTACCCAGTCATTTTTGAGGAGAGTGTTGCTTAGTTTCCATGCCTTTGCTCTTTTTCCTTTGGTTTCCCAGTGATATGAGAAGATATTTTGCAGTATTTCAATGTTTTTCAATTTATTGAGGCTTGGTTTGTGGCCTACAATATGGTCTATCCTGAAAAATGTTCCATATGTACTGGAAAAGAAGGCACATTGTGCTGTTGTTGGGTGAAGTGCTCTGCAGATGTTAATAAGGTCAAGTTGGTTGATTGTATTGTGTAGTTCTTTTGCATCTTTGTTGAGTTTTTTTCTACTTGTTCTAACTTTTTTTTGAAAGTGGTGCATTAAGGTCTCCTACTATTAACTCTGGAGTCATCTATTTGTCTTTTCAATTTTCTTAAAGTCTTATTTATATGTTTTGGGGCTCTTTCATAGCTGTGTAAATATTTATGATGGTTATGTCCTCTCATTCAATTGACCCCAAACATTATATAATGTCCTTCCTTGTCTCTTAGGGTGGTTTTTGTCTTAACTATTTTGTTAGAAATTAATATTGCCACTCCTGCCCTTTTTTGGTTGCCAGTTGCTTGATATATCATTTTTGAATCATTGATTTTTAGTCTATTTTTTGTATTTAGTCTAATGTGAGTCTCTTGTAGAGAGCATATTTATGGGTCATATTTTCTTTTCCAGTCTGCAACTCTCTGTATATTGACTGGTGCATTTAATCCAGTTAAATTCAGTGTAATTACCAACAATTATGAATTTACTGATGTCATTTTATTGTGTTTTTTTGTGGTGTTGGTGATTTTTTTCCATATAATTTTCCAACTCATGGCAACCCGCTTTGGGTTTCTAAGGTGGTGAATCTTTACAGAAGCAAATTGCCCCATCTTCCTTCTGAGGAGTGCCTGGTGGATTTGAATCACCAACCTTCTGGTTAGCAGTAAAATGCCTTAGGCACTACACCACCAGAGCACCAATTTTCTGTGCTATGCTCATTTTGTTCATTGATCGTGTTATCATCTTTTTCATTGTTACTGTTTTAGTATTTGTAAATATTTGTGTTTGCCCTCTTTTTAATTTTGATTAAAAGGTTTATTATTTTTCTTTGAGGTTATCCTGTAACTTACTATTGTCTTCCCAAGTTTAAAACATTCTGTTCTATCTCACAATTATCTTGACTTCCTCACCATTTAGAAGTTTTAGAACTACACTATTCATTCTCTCTTTTTGGTTTATAGTTGTCCTCATTTACCAGTCGATGTCTCTGGTTCCCGGTTTACAGTCTTGTAAGCTTATTTTATAAAGAAAACAAAAATCCTCACAACTGGACCAATGAGCAGCATCACAATAAATCGAGAGAAGATTGAGGTTGTCAAAGAATTCACGTTGCTTGGTTCTACAATCAATGTCAATGGAAGCAGCAGCCAGGACATTAGATGA
>NW_006921615.1:1754158-1761914 GCF_000298275.1 Orycteropus afer afer
AAGGATGTCATGCTTGGTAGAGGGCAGGGTCGACGAAAGAGGGGGAGGCCTTCAACGAGATGGATTGACACGGTGGCTGCGATGATGGGCTCAAGCATAGCAGGGATTGTGGGGCTGGCGCGGGATCGGGCAGTGTTTTGTTCTGCTGTGCATGGGGTCGCTATGAGTCAGAAACCACTCGACGGCACTTAACAACAACAAGCTTATTTTACTTTGGATACTTCTAGAACTGGGTTGGTTTCTGGGTTATGTCATCATGTGTGTTAATCATTGGTTGTTGTTTTCTGTTGTTGCTTCTCTGTCTGAAGGAGTCCTTTTATCATCTCTTCTAAGGTTGATATGGTTTATACCAAATTCCCTTAATTTCTGCTTATCTGGAAATCTCCTAATCTCACCCTCATATTTGAGGGATAATTTTGCTGGGTATATAATTCTTGGTTCAATTTTTTTTCCTTCAGGGTTTTATATATACCATCCCACTGCCGTCTCACTTGCATGGCTTCTGCTGAGAATCAGAGTTTAGTCTTATTGGTTGCCTTTTGTAGGTAACTTTTTGTTTTTCCCATGCTGATTTCAAGATTCTTTCTTTGTCTTTGGTTTTCATGAGTTTGATGATGATATGTCTTGGTGATTTTCTTTTGGGGTCTATCCTATTTGAGGTTCATTGGACTTCTTGAATGGATATTGTGGTGGTTATGTTTGCCACATGTCAACTTGGCTAGGCCTGGTTGAGTATCTGGGCAGCTGGTAATGAGACTGGTAATCAACTCCACGGTGAAATCTGCTGTGAGCAGCTGAGTAGCTGCCTTTGGGATGTGGTTTGCTTCCCATATATAAATAGCAGCTTTGGGAAGAGTGTCCAGTTTATGGCACATTCAGACCCTGCATGTAGCCATGTCATTGTTCAGCAGCCTGCCATACTTTGCCAAACTTGGGACTTACAATGGACTTGAGTTAATGGCCTACCATGTGGTTTGGTAACATTGGGACTGTGCCATTTTATTTGTCAACCTTGGGTTCGTTAGCCTCAGCAGCCATTAGGTGTCTGAGTGAAGAAAACCCTCTAGCTCCAGTGGGCCAGAAGCAGGAGGCACAGCTGAACCCCAAGTTTGAGGGGCTTTCACCCAACCCCTAGAGACTGGCACTTTGAACTTGGACTTAAAGCCTCCAAATTGTAAGAGAATAAACTCATATTTGTTAAATCCATCCCATTTGTGACATATTCTTGTCAGAATAGCACTAGGTAACCAAAACAGATATATTCTTACCTTTCATCATATCAGGGAAATTATTTTCCGACAAATCTTTGACAATTTTCTCTGTGGTTTTATTTGTCTCTTCCTGTTCTGGAATTACACATAGGTTATTCCTCTTGATGGTATCCCACATGAATCTTAGGCTTTCTTCATTTTGTTTTGGTCTTTTTTTTTCTGATTGATCCTTTTCCCAAGAAATACTGAGTTATTTGTCTTCAATCTCACTAATTCTGTCTTCCATTGATTCAATTCTATTCCTTTGCAGAACAATGCATTATCTATCTATTTCTGAGAATTTAGTATTAATCTTCTGAATTTCTATCTGTAGATCTTATATCATTTCTAATTTTTAATTTATTTTTGTCATCTTGTTCTTGAATTGTCTTCCAAAATTATTCTAGAGTTTTGTCTGTTTACCTTAATTTTGTCAGTGTTTTCCTTGATCTGTTTCTCAATCCATTGAAGGTACATAAATATAATTCTTTTGAATTTTTTATCAGGGAATTCCAATGCTGTTTATTCCTCAGGGATGTCATCTGGGTCTGTATCCTGGTTCCTAGTTTCTACTGCTTTATCTTGCTTCTTTGTGTGGACTATAAAGGTCTGTTTATAGTAATGTCTCTGAGCATTGTGACATTTTTGTGTTTCTATTTAATTGGTGATTGTATGTTGGAGTGATTCACCCAAGATTTTAGTTTTGTTTGTTTGCATGTATCTGAGTAAGCAGGGTACTGTGCTCCTCTCTTTGCTAGTTGGCAGCATGTACACACTCACCTCCTGTGTCATTTCCAGTTGTCAGCCTCCTGTATGTCCATGCTGTCTTTGTCAAGTAAAGCCTATTCTCAGGTCCCTGTAATCTGAGTGAGCATGCTGTCACTTTAAATATTCAAAATGGCCACCTCTTGTAAACATTCAAAATAGTTGTGTCCTCCAGAAAACTGAAATTTCATAGCTCAGTTTATCTCCTTCTTTGCTGTTTCCTTTTTCAGTTGCCAGCTAACTGTGCTTTAGTCCATGCAGCCTTTGTTGAGCAGGGCCAATTTTTAGGTTAATTTGCAGGTCCTAACAGCACTTGGAAATATTTAGGCTGTTCATGCCGTTAGGATAGCTGACAGTCCACAGTTCAGGCTGTTTCCTTACTCACTGTTTCCATTCAGGTTCTTCTACTAGTTGGTGTTTAATCCACTTCTGTATCCTTCCTTTCAAACTCGGGGTGGTCTATGATTATCTTCTGTATTTGTGTCAATTAGCTTGTCTCTTCTTTGTTGAAGAGAATCTATGTGGCTTTCTGCCTATTCTGCCATCTTACTGGAAGTTTCTATTCTTCCATCTTGCTGAACTTCTAATTTCTAAATATCTTCTGTTATTTCTAATGGTGTTTATTTGATTTGTAACTTTTCCCGCCTTCATTATATTTACTAGTGTTTGGTCTGTTTTATTTCTCCTTCCTCTTCCTGACTCACTTATACAATCACAGCAGGTGTCCTACCCTTGGTTTATTAATTACTATAATTCTTCTTCCTAATTCATTAAATACCCTTTAATTTCTAACTAATGTGTGTGATTGTTGTTTTGTGCCAGGCTCTGTGCAAGTCAATTCCAACTCATACCAACCCTCACTGGGTTTCTTTATGGAAGTAGATTGCCCTATCTTTCTTCCATAGAGTGGCTGGTGGGTATGAACCTCTGATCTTGTGGTTAGCAGCCAGATGCCTTATCCTCTATGCCACCAGAGCTTCTTTTTCAAGACCAAAGAATTAGTTTTCCTTAATTCCATGTGTAATTTTATATTCAATCAATAAAAACCTTAACTGAAGCTCAAATTGAAGCTGGAGTGAAGACTCAGAGCTCAAACAACTCAGTTCTCTTTTTTCCTACTCTGTTATCATCTCTGGGAGCTCTGGTATCATAGTGCCTAAGGCACTTGACTGCTAACCAGGAGGCTGGCAGTTCAAACCCACCAGCCACTCTTCAGAAGGAAGGTTGGGCTATCTACTTTTGTAGTGATACTGCCCTGGAAACCCAAGGAGGGGGTCTCTATAAGTCGGGTCCAACTCGATGGCACATAACAACAACAATTATCATCTCAAAGGCAACTCCTGGAACATGAATGCTTCTTGGAACATAGTGTGATTTTTTTTTTTTCTCCTTTTAAATGTATAAATTAGTAAACTGAGATTTGAGGATTTCTTTCTTATTAAATGTTAATCCTTGTATATTGTTGTTTAATCTGATCTTGGCTTTCCTTCCAAAACCCCAATAGAAATACTATTCTTAATTTCCCAGTGTATTTAGTTATATGTCAAAAATTTTGGAGGAGTTTCTGGCTAGCTTTCATTTTCTGGTTTTGAGACTTTAGAGAAATTTTTGTGACAAATTATCCCTTAAAATCCATTACAATTTTGCTTATAACTCCTCAAAGAGGTAACTTTAATTTCTCATTTAGAATCTAGAATATTCTTTCTTATATTGTCTTCTTTGAGAGTACTTTGACCACAAACCAATATCCTATTCTCATGGAAAATTAGTGTCTAAGACTTCCATACACATTTGCATATAGTGAGAAGGCCATACAGTTATCATTTCCATCATGATGTCCATGATAATACCTTATATATAGGTTAGACTGTACTGTGTCACATTCAGAGGAGCACTGCCCAGGAAGCAAAAGTAATTAAAAGGTCAATATTAATTTGCTTCTCTTCAATATCATTAAGGATTATTCAATCTATAACCCACAGTAACACAAATCTCAACCCATTTCAAAAGCCCCTTTCCTTTCACCTGTTCTGGTGTCTGTCACACAAGTCTTCTCAGGGATTCTCTTATTTCTTTTCTACTTTTCTCTACCTCTTTTACTCCCTACTCCTCTTTTTACTCCGTACTCCTCTTTTTACTCCTTATTCCTCTGTCTCCAACATTATTCTGAATCTGTATCACAAAAATCCTGAGAATGGAGTCAGAAGAGATAGATTTTTCTTTTTCCCCCCAAGGGCAAGTGAGGGAAGAAAAGAGAAAAAAAAAAAAAAACAAAAAAAAGGAAGGCAGATCTCATTTCCTTTTCAAGAGTGGGGTGAAGGCAGGGAGAGCTCATGCATGAATGCATTTTGTCTTTATCACTTACATAGTTATATGCTGATTAGCTCATTCACTCCTCATAGCAACTGTATGAGATAAATGATGTTGTTACAATGTGTGTTTTGTTGGCAGGGTGACTAAGACTTAGAGATGAAGCAATGTACTCAGATCACCTAGCTAGTGAATGACAGAACAGGGGCACCACTTCTTTTAAGTAACTTGCTATGCTACTATATAAAGTTTCCAAAAACCAAAACCAAAACAAAACTCACTGCTGTCGAGCCAGATCCCACTCATAGTGACCCCTCCTTGGGTTTCCGAGGCAGTATCACTGCGGAAGTAGATTGCCCAATCTTCCTTTTGAGGAGTGGCTGGTGGGTTTGAACCACCAGCCTTCTGGTTAGCAGTCAAATGTCTCAGGTACTATGCCACCAGAGCTCCCATAAAGTGTCCAAGATTCCATAAATCTCCATGATGGTTATTTTCCAATTAGAATATATTTTTTCCATATGATCCATTTAATTTTTCTCCAAACTTAAGTCCCAGTGGGAGAGGGCTGACCAAAACTTTTGTTTAAAATGGATCTTTGTCAGATTGTATATACTTACACATTATCTATGTTGGTGAATTCTGCTTAGTTTTAGAAACTTGCATCTGTCAAAAATTTGCTTTAGTTATAATTCAAGACACAGATTTACAGAATGGTAGAACTGGACACAGATTTACAGAATAGTAGAACTGATTCTTAAGGCAACCATTAGGATTTGTTTCTTTTCATTGATTCTAGTAAATTAAATAGAATGAATTTCCTTTTGGAGATAAGAATAGGATAAAGAGTCTTAGAGAGTATATTCCACCATCCTGAGAGTCTTTTCACATGCCGAGTAATTGTTATATTTATACTTGAATCTTGAGAGATAGGGGCAAGGTCTGGGAAGGAAACAACAAAGATGCTATCTTGCCAGGTTAGGGGAGAAGAAATTAATAATTTTCTAAGGAGAAGAAGGTACAACTGTAACTTCTCTGTTGTGGAGGAGGAAGAAACATAATCATCTTGGACATTTGAACAACATCAAAAAGTTCTTTGGAGTAGGTGCTGCTATATTGGTTGTGTAATATATGCTGCACTAGTTAGGAGCTCTGGTAGCATAGTGCCTAAGGCACTTGACTGCTAACCAGAAGGCTGGCGGTTCAAACCCACCAGCCACTCCTCGGAAGGAAGGTTGGGCAATCCTACTTCTGTAGTGATACTGCCTCAAAAACCCAAGGAGGGGTCGCTATGAGTTGGGGCGGACTCGACGGCAAGTAACAACAACAACAGTTGTTGTTGAGTCAGCTGTGCCTCATGGTGACCTCATGAAAGTCAGAGTAGAATGGTGCACCACAGGGTTTTTAATGATTGACTTTTGAGAAGTAGATTACCAGGTCTTTCTTGTGAGGTGCCTCTGGGTGGATTTAAACCTCCAAACATTTGGTTAACAGTCAAGTGTGTTAACTGCTTGCACTACCCAGGGACTCCAGTACTTATTTACATTTTTGTAATTCAGCAGATGGTCTGTTCCTTGGTTTGTCAATTGAGGGACTTCCTGTGTAGCTAAGCATGAGAGTGGAGGGAGTAGGAAAATAAATAGGTGCTTGTTTCAATCTATGTCACTCAGGACCCACATATCCATGATGAAATCTGCTTTGGGCAGGGGAACAATGGGTAACACTCACTATCCCACTTCATTAAAAAAACAAACAAACAAAAAAACAACCAAGAAATTGAGCAATCTTATGAATGTGGGTAAGCAAATTGGAAAATAATATTTGAAAGAGTAAGTTCTATAATATTTTTTCTTCTAGGAAGGCGGAGAGCTTTCAGCAGAAGTATTTTTAGTTGCTGCTTCTACCAGTTAGAGCTGTCTGTTCTGAGTTAATGAGGATGCTTTGTGCTCTGCATACAGTCATTAGTGATCAATCAGTACCTTTCTACTTTTATAATCCAGAAGGAAAAGGCCATCTGCACTTCTGATCTTGGTGTGTATCTGAAACGATGCATGAGGTCTTCGTTCATCCACTAGTTTTTTTCTTTAAACAAAAGATTAAAAAAATACAACAAATCTATGATAAGATATACTATAAAAATATATAACAAAATATGTACAAGGTCAACGTATTTTTCATGTCCAATTTAGTGACATTAGTTATGTTCATCATGCTGTTTACCAATTACCATTATTGATTTCCATAGTTTTCTGTCACCCTCCATAGAATCTCAATGTTCCCTAAGGAAAGACTCTTCTTTTTCCTTCTTTATAGGAAGCTCTGGTGGTACAGTGATTAAGCATTTGGCTGCAAATCAAAAGGTCAGAGCTCTAACCCACCAGCCACTCCATGGGAGAAAGATGAGGCAGTGGACTTCTGTAATGATTTACAGCCTTGGACACGATATGGAGCAGCTCTACTCTGTCTGATAGGGTCACTATGAGTGGATTTTTTTTTAAATTTAGGCTAATTGATCCTATAATGACAATATTGAGTAGTTGCAACAGAAACTATATGGCTCAAAAGCCTAAAAATATTTGAATTTTGATAATTTACAGAAGAAAATTTCTGATCCTTGTTCTGGATTAATATTTTAACATTAGTGTCTTACAATCTATAAACATGGTATAACTCCTTATTAAAATTTTCTTTTAGGAACTTTTGTAGTATAGAAAACTTTTTCAGTATAGAAAACTACAGTATACACATTTTATTACATTTATTACTAATTATTTTATATTTTCTGATACTACTGTAAATAGCCAAAACCCAGCCCCATTGCTGTTGAGTTGATTCTGACAAATAGCGGCTCTACAGAACAGAGTAAAACTGCCCCACTGAGCTTCTTAGGCTATAATATTTGCAGGAGTAGACTGCCACATCTTTCTTCCATAAAGTGCAATTTATGGATTTGAACCATGTACCTCTTGATTAGCAGCTGAGGGCTTAACCACTGTACCACCAGTGTAAATTCAATTTTCCAAATGTTTGTTGCTGATACAGACCATCCCCAAGTTAAGAACTTCCGACTTATGGACAACTCCTCCTTGCACTTTAATGTTATATAAATTTGCCTTTACTTTGAAAAGATTGAACCAACTACTTGGAACCAATTCATAATCATAATCACCTTCACTTTCTGTGTGTCATCGCAAAGTCTTGCACCCTTTTCTTGCACTAAAGTCAGGCTGAATAAGAACCATTTGCATCTGTTCTACTTATCTGCAAACTCTTTTTTTTTTTTTTTTTCCATAACCAGTTTTCTTTTTTTTTTAATTGTGATTTGGGTGAAGGTTTACAGAGCAAATTCACTTTCCATGCAGCGGTTCACATATACTTTGTCTCATGACATTGACCACAGTTTACCACAATGCAACAGCTCCCCTCCCACTTCC
>NW_006921615.1:1763780-1765284 GCF_000298275.1 Orycteropus afer afer
TTGATAGTCTATTTATGCCATATATTAGGACCCCTAGATTTTCCTTGAGAAACTGTATAGTTTTAGGTTTCACGTTTAAGTCTTTGATCCATCTGGAGTTCGTTTTTGTGTATGGTATGAGGTACAGATCTTGTTTTATTTTTCTGCAAGTGGATCTCTAGTTTTGCCAGCACCTTATCTGCAAATTCTTAAAACACAGTTAGGAATGGATCTTGTTCTTACTCCAGGGACAGCCTATGTCATTGTTGCATGCCCTCAAATCAATTTCAACTCATGGTGACCCCACATGACAGAGTGGAATTGCCTCATAGGGTTTTCTTGTCTGTAATCTTTACAGAAACAGATCACCAGCTCCTTGTTCTGTAGAGTCACTGGATAGGTTTGAACCTCCAACCTTTTAGTTGTTGTGA
Organism: Orycteropus afer afer; assembly: GCF_000298275.1. Taxonomy (NCBI): domain Eukaryota; kingdom Metazoa; phylum Chordata; class Mammalia; order Tubulidentata; family Orycteropodidae; genus Orycteropus; species Orycteropus afer. Next base: position 1,764,191 of record NW_006921615.1, read on the forward strand.
ATATGTACCATAGTTTGGTTATCCACTGTGTGTATGTACCATAGTTTGGTTAAATGTACTTTAATGTACCACCAGAGGTCCTTGTTGCTAATCTATACAAATGCAATTGCTTTTTTGCCTATTGGCCTTCTGTCCTGAGATCTTTCTAAATTTACTTATTAGTTTGAATAGTTATTTTTAGATTCTCTTGGCTTTTCTCCATAGAAAAAGATTGTACATAAAAGCAGTTTTATTTTTCTCTTTTTAATCATTACAGTTATCTTGCATTGAAGTTATGACAGTGTATTCTTATCTTGTTCCTGTTTTTCAGGTGAAAGCTTTCATATTTTCACAGTAAGTGAAATGTTAGTAGAGTTGTTTCTTGGTTCAACTATTCATTCCCTCTGCATAGCTGGCTGTGACCATGAAGTGACTACAAAGTTGTCCCTTGTCAGCTCTACTATACACCTGGTAATTCATATCATACAAATACACTTATAGGACCATTGTCTGCCAACCCTATACATGGTCTTGGGTACACTCCCTGCTTCATATATATACCTACTAATTCAGCCTGTCTGCCCATCTATCCACCTGTATACTCATGTTTGCCTTCATTGACAATGGAATACTATATCTGCAAAAGGGTTCATCTTTGTTGTCTGTACCTCCCATGTACCTCTCTATGTCTTCCTCTTCCTCAATGACACCATGTTGATCACTCATATTTGGTACATTGCCCTTCTCCTCACCCAAATCAATACTTATCTCTACCTATCTAACATAAGAGCTCTGGTAGCATAGTGCCTAGGGCACTTGACTGCTAACCAGAAGGCTGGTGGTTCAAACCCACCAACCACTCCTTGGAAGGAAGGTTGGGCAATCTATTTCTGTAGTGATACTGCCCCAGAAACCCAAGGAGGGGTCGCTATGAGTTGGGTTTGACTCAACGACACATGACAACAACAAAAACAACACCTATCTAACAGTGTTCCCTTCCCTCCCCTCCCACCCCTGATAACCAACAAAGAAAATTTCCTTCCATATAGCAACCTTTCCTTGACTTTTACAATAATGAACTATCTTATTGTTGTTTTGATTTGCATCTCTCTAAT
>NW_006921615.1:1769549-1771982 GCF_000298275.1 Orycteropus afer afer
TTGCATACCTGATATGAGCCCATTTGGTCAGAATGAATGATTTTCTTGATATGTTGTTGGAGTCTATTGGCTAGGATTTTGTTGAAGATTTTTGCATTTATATTCATGAGGGATATTGGTCTGTAGTTTTCCTTTTGAGTGATATCTTTTTCTGTTTTTGGTATCAAGATTATGCTTGCATCCTAAATTGACTTAGGGAGGATTCTATCCTTTCCTATGTTTTGGAATAGTTTGAGGAGGAATGGTCTCAGTTCTTCTCTGAATGTTTGGTAGAATTCTCTGGGCCAGGACTTTTTTTAGTTGGTAATTTTTTGATGATCTCTTCAATTTCTTCTTTTGTTATGAATCTGTTCAACTTTTCCACATCAGTCCGTGTTAGTGGTGTGTGGTATGTTTCTAGAAATCTGTCCATTTCTTCCAGATTTTCAAATTTGTTGGAGTACAGTTTTTCATAGTATCTTGATATTATCCTTTTTATTTCACTTGGTTCTGTTGTGAGGTCACCCATTTTGTTTCTTATTCATGTTATTTGTGTTCTCTCCCTGTTTTCTTTTGTTAAATTTGCCAGTGGATTGTCAATTTTATTGATATTTTCAAAAAACCAACTTCTGGTCTTGTTGATTTTTCTATTGCCCTTCTCTTTTCTGTTTCATTGATTTCTGCTTGAATCTTTATTATTTCCTTTCTTCTGGTGACTGTAGGATTTTCTTGCTGCTCTTTTTCTAATTGTTGATGATGTCAGTTTAAAGTGTTGATTTTGGCTTTTTCTTCTTTTTTGATGTGTGCTTTGATTGCTATAAATTGGCCTCTGATCACTGCTTTTGCTGTGTCCAAAAGATTTTGGTATGTTGTATTTTCATTCTCGTTTCATTCAAGGAACTTTTGAATTTCAATTTTTATTTCTTCTCTTACCCATGTTTATTAAGGAGGGTGTTGTTCAATTTCCATGTGTGTACTCTTTTTCTGTTGATCTTCCTATTGTTGATTTCTAATTTGATAGCTTTGTGATCTGAGAAGATGCTTTGCAGTATTCAATGTTTTTAAATTTATTAAGGCTTGTTTTATGGCCTAACCTATGGTCTATCATGAACTATGGTCTGTGTGCACTGGAAAAGAATGTATATCATGCTGTTGTTGGGTGAAGTTCTCTGTAGATGTGTAAACAGTCAAGTCGGTGGATTGTATTCTTTAGCTCTTTTGTATCTTTGTTGAGTTTCTTTCCAGTTGTTCTATCTTTCAAAGAAAGTGGTGTATTAAAGTCTCCCACTATGACTGTGGAGTCATCTATTTGCCTGTTGAACTCTTTTAGATTCTGACTTATGTATTTTGGGGATCTTTTGTTGGGTTCATAAATATTTATTAATGTTATATCTTCATGTTCTATTGATCCTTTAATCATTATATAATGTCCTTCCTTGTCTTGTATGGTGGTTTTTGTCTTAAAGTCAATTTGATCGGAATTTAATATTGCCACTCCAGCTCTTTTACACTTGCCTTTTGCTTGATATATCTTTTTCCAACCTTTGATTTTTAGTCTATTTTTGTCTTTGTCTGTAATATGTGTCTCTTGTAGACAGCATATTGATGGCTTTTGTTTTCTTATCCAATCTGTAACTCTCCATCTCTTGAGTGGTGCATTTAATCCATTAACATTCAGTGTAATTATTGACAAGAATGAATTTGTTGCTGTCATTTTGGTATGTGGTTTTCTATGGTGTCCTTGATTTCTTTGTTCCATATTATTTTCTGTGCTGAGCTCATTATGTTTATGAATTTTGTTATCATTTTCTTTTTTGCTGTTGTTTTAATACTTGTTGATTATTTGTGCTTGTCCTCTTTTTATTGTGATGTGAAAGTTTATCATTTTTCTTTGAGGTTACTCTGTGATTTATAATTTTCTCCCCGAGATTAGAACAGTCCATTCTATCTTGCAGCTCTCTTGACTTCCTCACCATTTAGAAGTTCTGTAACTACATAGCCTTTTCCCTCTTTTTGGTTTTAGTTGTCCTCACTTGCTAATTGATGTCTCTGGTTCCCTGTTGACAATCTTGTAAGCTCATTTTACTTTGGATATGTCCATAGCTGCGGTTTCTGGGTTATGTCATCTTGTGTATTAATGGTTGGTTGTTATTTGGTATTTTTGGTTCTCTGTTCAAAGGACTCCCTTTAGAATCTCTTGTAAGGTTGGTCTGGTTTTAACAAATTCCCTTAGTTTCTGCTTACCCAGAAATCTCTAATTTCACCATCATATTTGAGGGATAATTTTGCCGGGTATATAAGCCACCAGCCACTCCTCGGAAGGAAGGTTGGGCAATCCTACTTCCATAGTGATAACTGCCTCAGAAACCCAAGGAGGGGTCGCTAGGAGTCGGGGCCGACTCTATGGCAAATAACAACAACAACAACAATATAATTCTTGGTTGAAAATTTTTC
>NW_006921615.1:1772262-1808117 GCF_000298275.1 Orycteropus afer afer
TGTTTGGGGTTCATTGGACTTCCTGAGTGGATATATTCTCATCTTTCATCATATCAGGGAAGTTCTCCTCCAACAAATCTTGGACAATTTTCTCAGTGTTTTTATTTTTCTCTTCATGTTCTGGAATTCCAGTGACATGTAGCCTATCCTTTTGATGATATCCCACATGAACCTTAGGCTTTCTTCATTTTGTTTTGATCTTTTTTTTGATTGATCCCTTTTCAAAGAAGTATTCAGGTATTTGTCTTCAATCTCATTAGTTCTGTCTTCCATTGCATCAATTCTACTCCTTTATCATTCCAATGTTTTATCTATTTCTGACAATTTAGTATTAATCATCTGGATTTCTATCTGTCGATTTAGAATCATTTCTAATTTTTCATTGATTTTGTCATTTTGTTCTTGTATTTTCTTCCAAATTTTTATAGGTTTTTTTCTTTGCTTTCCTTGGTCTGTCTCTCAATCCTTTGAAGATACCTAAATATGATTCTTTTGAATTCCTTCTCAGAGAATTCCAATGCTGCTTCTTCCTCAGGGATGTGTTTTTGGTCTGTATTCTACTCCTTTGTTTCTCCCACTTTATCTTGCTTCTTTGTGTGGATGTGATGGTCTGTTGTCTCCTAGACAGCGTGGTATTGTTGTATTTAGATTTCTGTTAACTCTTTATGAAGAGCAGCTAAGGTCGAGTCAAGCTCTTCTTGGTTGTTGTTTACTTTTGGCCCATTGGTAGAGAAGGAAGTGGTGGCTCTCACTCATTAAGTGAAGCTGCAGGTGTGGGTGTAATTGGGTCTGTTGTTGTCTTCCACTCTGTTAGGCAAAAATAACAATTGAATTACAATCAAAAAGGTAAAAGCAAATGGACAAAAAATACACCATGAAATCACATAGGAACAGTAACTAAAAAAAGAAAAAAGGAACAAAGAACAAAGGAAAAATAAATAAAATCCTGCTATATCTTGGGAGAGGGCCATAAGAGAAAAAGGTAAAGAAGGAGAATAATGAAGAAAAAATGGGAAAAACACAAAAAGAAAAACAAGGAATGGGGTGAACCATGAGAAGGAAAAAAAGAATTGGAACCAGGAACAGGGAGAATAAAAAAACTGAAAGTAGAGCCTGGCAAGGGAAGAATAAAGAATAATAGTAAAAAGGACAGCATTAATAAAATTAATAGTAGCTTTAAAATAGACAAAAGCAAACAAAGAAACAGAAAAAAAAAAAAAAAAAAAAAAAAACATCGGAGGTGGGTGGGTCAGGACACCCAGGCTCCATCCTAGCACACAGACTGGGATGAAATTCCTGTTGGCCCAGAAGGTGGGTGGGAGTGAGTGATGGCTGCTTCTTCATTCAGCAAGAGGGTGTGGGGTATAAGAGTAATAAGGGGAATGTTGCACCTTTCCTGCTGTCAGGTCTGGAATGTCCTTGGGGTTCCCGGCAAGTGGAGCCTGTTCTTAAGTCCTTGGAATCTGGGAGAGCACTGTTCCTTTAAATATCCAAAATGGTCAAGCCACATGTAAACATTCAAAACGGCTGTACTCTCCGGACAGACAAATGTCCACAGCTCAGCCTCTTTGCTGCTTCCCCTTTTATTCACCAGCCACCAGAGCAGTCCTCTGTGCAGTCCCTGGCTAGTAGGTCTGATTTTTAGGTTAATTCTTATGTCCTACCAGCAGTCAGCAATATCCAAGCTGTCTGTGCTGTCAGGATCACTGGCAGACCACAGCTCCGTATGTCTCCCTTTTTGGTGTTATCATGCAAATTCTTTTGCTAGTTGGAGTTTAGTCCACTTCTATATCCTTCCCTTCAAGGCTCAAGTGTCCAGGATTATCTTCTGTATCTGCATTAATTGGTTCCCCTTTTAGTTGAAGAGGGTCTGTGCAGTCTGTCTGCCTATTCCACCATCTTATCGGAACTCTAGAGCATATATCTTTATTTCTTGACATTGGTAATCAGTGTTTGTCTTCTCTTTTCTTGGTCAATCTTATTAGGGTGTACTCTTTCTATCATTTTTTTTTTTTTTATGAGAACTCAAAATTTTAACATGTTCTCCCATTGCAGTTTCCTTTCTTTTTCTGGAGCAGTGGTAAGGCATTTGGCTGCTAACCAGAATGTCAGTTGTTCAAAGCTACCAGCTGCTCTGCAGGAGAATAAGGAAGCAGTCTAGGTCCATAAAAATTTATGGCCTTGGAAATCTGTAGCAGTTGTTATGAGTAGTAATCAACTTGATGGCAGTGCATTTGGTCTTGGTTTTGGTATAAGGTGAAACTTTAGGTTATTTGATTTTCAAAGTTTTTTCTTTTCTCCTATAAGCATATGAAAATAGTAACAAGATAAATAGAAGATTTTTTAGCATTTATGTTTGGTAAAGATAATAAAATCTTGGTGTAAAGCAAAGGATTTTATAAGACCTGGATAATCGGGGATGGTCTGGAGGATCCAAGGACCATGTGCCTCTCTGAAAGAGAAGACTCCACAATGATAGTCTCCAAAGTGGTCTTTAACACTCTGCTCAGGATCACAATACAAGGTCCTGGACAGAGAGTGAGGGAAAAAAAAAAAAAAAATATGTAGAACAAAATTCAAAAACATAAAAAAGACCAGACTTACTAGTCTGATAGAGACTGGTGGAAACCCTGAAACTGTGGCCCTTAGACACCCTTCAAGCCTAGAACTGAACCTATCCCCATGGATTGACTTGCAGCCAAACAATAGGCCTATAAAGTGAAAAATAATACCCATGAGGAAAGTAATTCTCAGGACAATGAACCATACAAGACCAGAAAACAAAGTTCAGAAGGCAGGAATGGGCAGGAAAGAAAAACAAATGGAAATGAGGAACTCAGGAAGGAAGGGGGAAGAGTATTGTTACATTGTGGGGATTGCAACCAACGTCATGAAATAAAATGTGTCTAAATTGTTGAACGGAAAACTAATTTGCTCTGTGAACTTCTGCCCAAACTACACACACACACATATACACATACAAGAATGAAATCAAGAAAACAAAATAAAACAAAGTGACTTTGCTTTCCCTGAAATTAATGAAAGATACATTATTCCTTGTTTTAATAATACAATGACAATTTATTAGGGACTATTCCAATTAAGATTGGAACAAGCCAGAATTTGTTCATATTTAACTAATACTTATTAAACTGCTCTAGTAGATATCATGTTGGAAGTCTCATTTATTTTTATCATATCATTTATTTATTTAAAATAATATTTTATTGCATTTTTGGTGAAAGTTTACTAGCAACTTTCACCAAAAATGCAATAAAATATTAAAATGCAAGTTAGGTTCTCACTTGACAATTTCCACATAAATTGTTTGGTGACTTTAGTTACATTTATAACAATGTGCCAACATTCTCTTTATTTGTGTTCAGTTTGTTCCTTTTCCAGTACTCTAGTTTCCCTGCCTCCTTATCCTCTCATCTTTACTTTTGAGTCATTGTTTACCTTCCTGTCTCAAAGTGATTGTTTTTAAGTATGGCACCAATCTCATACATACTATCCTTTTTTTGAGTGCCACTCTGAAGTGCTGGAGGCTCTGGTAGCATAGTGCCTAAGGCACTTGACTGCTAACTAGAAGGCTGGCAGTTCAAATCCATCAGCCACTCCTTGGAGGGAAGGTTGAGCAATCTACTTCCACAGTAATACTGCCTCAGCAACCCAAGGAGGGGTCGCTATGAGTTGGGTCCAATTCTACGGCACACAACAACAACAACAACTCTCATTGCACTAAAAGGTTCAGTGGATATGTTTGGTTCTAGATTTAAGGAGTGTCTCAGAGTGATAGTCTCAGAGAGTCTTCTGTTCTCTACCGTTCCAGTTTGTCTGGATTTTTTTTTTCCTTCAATGAGAATTTGATTTATGCTCCATATTTTTCTCCCATTCTATTCAGGACCAGCTATTGTCTGTGGTGGTAGCTGGGCACCATCTAATTCTTCTGGTCTCAGGGGAGATGAGGTTGTGCCTCACATATACTTGTTTATTCTCTGTGCTTTTGATTACCTTCTTACTCTTTTTCTTCTGGTGAGGAGAGATCTGTAGTTGTGTTATAGATGTTTGCTCACAAGCTTTTAAGACCCCAGATGATACTCATTTCACTAGTATGCAGATCATGATTTTTTAAATTATGTCAATTGACTGAATTTTCCAATGAAACTATGGTCCTAAACCTTCAAACTCAGAAAACCAATATTGAAAGGCATTTAGTTATCACATCATTTATTTTTATCATATCAGCATCCCAATATTGGTTTCTAATACTATCCTCCAATAAAATTAACCTGAAATCCCTAGAGAAATGACTGCTTAGATTGGGACAGGAAATAAACAAGATGAGCCTGGAACCTTTTGTAGTGCAAAAAAGTAAGGAGATGCTTAATATATACTCCCACACACACATACATAGATTTTGATGGGGGAATGTCAGAACCCAGCTGAAAGTGCTCTCAATGGCCAAAGCTGTAACAATTGGAGCAACAGAATTCAATGTAGTATTGAATTATTCTATATTATATTATAAATATCCCTGAGTATGTACTTATATATGTAATGACTGATTTAATTAATGAGACATGTAGGAGAAGGGACTAATCTCCAAGATACAGGAGTTCCAAATGATTTATGTACATAGCTTGCCTCATGTAGGTGGAATAAAATTCCCCACTCTTTAAATATGGGCTACACATAGTGACTTCCTTCTACAGAGTATAGTATGGAATGTGGTAAAAAGGTTACCTTTACAGTGTGGAAACCTGACTACCTCAGTCAAATGATCAATCTCAATATCAAGCATTGTCATGCTGATAATATGCACCTGTGATATGATGTAATGAAATTAGCAGTTATTTTAGTGATCTTTGCCCCCAAAATTCATAACTGCAATGTAATCATGAAACACACTCACACACACAGAAATCCCAGTAGAGGGACGTTCTACAAATTATCTGACCAAAGCTCCTCAAAACTATCAAAGTCAACAAAAACACGAGAAAAGTTCAGGAAACTGTCACAATCATAGAGTCTAAGGAGACATGATAACAAAAGGTTGTGCACTATCCTATATATAGGGAGCTCTAGTAGCATAGTGCCTAAAGCACTTGACTGCTAGCCAGAAGGCTGGTGGTTCAAACCCACCAGCCACTCCTCAGAAGGAAGATGGGGCAATCTACTTTGGTAGTGATACTGCCTCAGAAACCCAAGGAGGGGTCACTATGAGTCAGGTCTGACTCAAAGGCACATAACAACAACAAAATCCTATATAAAAACTTAGAACAGAACAAGGACATTAGGTAAAAACTAAGCAAATTTGACAAAATAAGGCTTTATTTAATAATAATGCATTAATAGTGGTCCATTAATTGTAAAAATTTGTACCATACAAATATGAGATGTTAATAATAGGGGAAACTAGGTGACAGGTTTATGTAAACTCTCTGTCCATCTTCTCAATTTTTCTGTAAATCTAAAGTTTTTCTAAAAATAAAGTGTCTTTAAAAAATATCAAGGGAAATGATTTTCCTATATTTCAGATGAGAAAAAGAATTTAAGTAATTTGCCAAAGTTGTGTAATCAAACAAACAAAAAACCTTTTGCCATCAATTTGTTGTGACTCATGGCAATTCTATGCATGCAGGACTGTAGTCCACAGGGTTTTGAAAGTTGTGAACTTTTGGAAACAGATTGCCAGGCCTTTCTTCTGGGGCATTTCTGGGTGGGTTTCAGCCACAACTTTTCAGTTAGTACTCAAGTGCTTAACCATTAGTGGCATCCAGGGACTCCTAGGCAATCAAACCGAAAATTAAACCCATTGCTATAGAGTCAATTCTGACTCATTGTGATCCTATAGGACAGAGTAGAACTGCCCCACAGGGTTTCCAAGGCAGTAATCTTTACGGAAGCAGATTACCACATCTTTCTACCATGGAGTGGCTGGTGGATTTAAACCACTGACCTTTTGATTGGCAGCCAAGCACTTAACCACTGTACCACAAAGCCTCCTTACTATAATCAAAACATAAGTGGTAAACTGGTGTTGATTTATGTCATTGGACTGCATGGTCTGTTTCACATGTTATTCATCATATTGCTCCTTCTGTGTGCTCACAGTCCATTTCAGTGCCTTGTATCCAATGTTAGAATTTCTGTTCCTTCCCATTCACAGGGCTTCTAGTGTTGTCATGCACACTGATTCCTCCTGCTATGGAGGAAAATATATGAATCCATTTATCTTAATTTGGGTTTATTTCCTCAAAAGCAATTATGTGCAAGCGTATGTGCAAGCAGGAAGCACAAGTGAGGAAGTAGAGGAAGTGAGACCGGGAAAGGAAAAATGTCAGTAGTCTATAATGAGTAGATTATATTTTAGGGTAATGGAGCTCAGTTCTGGGGACACTCTGAGAGGCCTTGTGCAGCTTGCCTCAGAATCATCCTTCTGGGAACACAGAGGCTGGAACATTTGTCCACTGACTCCTACCTCCAGTGTTTGAAGGTTTCTCCTGGAGGCATTAACACCTTAATACCTTTGGATTTCACAGTTCTGGGAAAAAAAAAAAAAATCAGGCAGAGGAAAAGAGATCAAGCTCTTGAGATAGAATACTATCAGCCACTGACCTAGCTACAGCAGGACTCAGAGTGGAGGGATTTGGGATGAGATCTGCTACTCACAATAAATGTAATTTGATAATGTTACAAAGCTTGAGGTAACATTTGATGGAAATGTAATGATGATATAATTAACGTTCTAATGAAGAGGACAATTTTTATCACAAAACTATAGATAATTGGTTTGGAATTTAAGACTATGTACAGCAGGTGTTGCAAACTATAGATAAATCCTAGCTATTGCCTGTTTTCATAATAATGTTTTATTATAACACAGCCATGACCCCATTGTTTCCATATTGCCTATGATTGTTTTTGTACTACAGTGGCGAAGTTGGGTAATTGTGACAGACACTAACTACATAGTCCACAAAAAGTAAAATGCTATCTAGCCCTTAATGGAAAACTTTTGCTGATATCTAATATAGAGTGTAAATGGGAAGATTTCTAGACAGGAATGCCTTCCCTCTGTTGCACTAAATTCTATACTGTAGGTGATGACTATTCACCCTTTGAGCGAGATAATTGCTGGTCTGTGGGGATCATTTGATCTCCTAGACAACTTGCTCTCTGTTATCTAGTTGGTGGAAATTCCCCACTGTCAGCTTGGACACTTTTTTCCTTCTAAGATAACAGATCAAAGACCTAGTGAGGCCCTTTCTAGTTTAAGCTTTGGTTTGAGGGAAATGCTCAGTGCTGGCAATGTGGAATGATAGCACACTTTTGGAAGATTATTTGTCAATGTATACATACTTTTTCATATTAGTCAGATGCCATGCTCTATGCAACAAAATTAGCCACTGTTTATCCAGGGTAAAGTATCATTTCAGAGTTGAAGAATCTGTTTTGCTCATAAGGAGATTTCAAAAGAACTTGTTATAGATAAGAGATCACAACTTATGAGCAATCCTTCAATGTATCACCACAAAGCGACAATTTCCAACACTTTACTCCCAGTTCTCATTATCTTCAATTTACTGGAGAGGCTAAAATTGCTGTGTGAATATGTAAGAACATCCTTTAGTAGGATAATGCATTTGTAACAATACTGAGTTACTGAGGAACTCTCATGGTATTAGTTAAATTCAGACCAATCCAATTGATGTACTAGAGATATATTAAACCAACGGTTAACAAATTAGGAAACATTCTGCTACCTAAATTTTCAAAGCAAAAACATAACTTTCTAACATCACCCACATAGGGCAAGCAAAACTAATGGAAATTTTTCTATGAAAAATCTGTGACGTTTTAGAAGGACAATACAAAAGTATAGTCAGAGATACAGGAAGATAAAAGGGAAAAAGTAATTTTCAAAGATTGCTTGCTCATGTAATGGAATGCAAGAGGATTGCCCTGTTTTTCCAGGTCTCACAAGTTTTCCACCTTTGCCAGGGTCCAGTCACCTTTCTGTTGCTTGTTTCAGAGGGAAATATTTGAGTTTTCTTTCTCTGACAAGTTTCTGCCTTACAAAGATTCTGGCTTTCACAGGTTTTACTGTAATTTGGAAACTATGAATGAGGCACCAAAGCATTCAAAGAATGGATTTCTAAAGTGAGAGGTCAGATCAAAAGGCAAATTTTCAGAAGAAATTATCAAAATTTTGTTTTATAACTTTTTGCCACTGCATTTCTACTCAAGTCATTTAAAAAAGGACTTGTTTAATATGTGCAGAAGATTTAGTGAAGAAAATTTAAGAAAAAGCTATTGTTGTGCTGTGACTTTCATCTCCCAAAGGGGAAGAAGTGGGGATGATTTTTTCTTACCTTAGTAACTGAGAGGATATTCAAAGGAACTGTTCAAGGACTTGATATTTAGCCTACCCACCTCCACCAGACTCCCTTTCCCCCATAACACACACACACATTCAAGGACATGGTACTTAAATTATGCCTGAGAGAGAGAAATAGCCTTTGAAAATAAGAAAGAGCCTTGAATGGGAATAAACACTGTCAACTGCAATGAAGAAGAGCATGTGTGAATCTTGGAGACAAGATGTGGAACTTAACATTGGAATGTAGGTCTGTAGTCATTTTAAAATGCACCTTTTACACTTGTAGGTACAAGCATACCTCAGAGATATTACAGATTTGGTTCCAGACCACTGCAATAAAGTGAGTATGACAATAAAGTGAGTCATGTGAAATTTTTGGTTCATATTGAAAACTCCAGTGAAACAAATAAAATTACTAAAAATAATAACAAGCTAATAAAGGGAAAAATTAATTAATATTGATAATTGACAATAAAGCAAGTAAAAAAAAAAGGATGAAACGAGTGAGTTAAATATATGTAAAATTTTTATATGTACAAATACCAAAAACCAAACCAAACTCACTGCCGTTGAGTTGATTTGAACCATACCGGCTCATCCTTGGTTTCCTAGGCTGTATCTCTATGGAAGCAGATTGCCCAATCTTCCTTCTGAGGAGTGGCTGGTGGGTTTAAACCACTAGCCTTCTGGTTAGTAGTCAAATGGCTTAGACCCTATGCCACTAAATAATATATCACCTAAATCTACAGTATTCAAAAGATATAAATTTATATAAATACATCTATGTGTAAAATCCAAATGTGTATATATTTATTTATATATAACCTACCTTCAATTTTGACTCATAGTGATAGAGTAGAACTGCTCTCTAGGGTTTCCAAGGCTGTAAATCTTTGCAGAAGCAAACTGCTTAGTCAAGTCTATTAAGGTGATGTCCAAATAATCTATATTATTACTTGTTCTTTGATTACGCTTCGAGAGAATGAAAGTCCTCCACTATGCTTATGGATGTGTCTATATTTCCTATTGTTGTTTTTGTTAGGTGCCATGGAGTCATTTCTGACTCATAGCAACCCTATGCACAGCAGAATGAAACACAGCCGGGTTCTGTGCCAGCTCCATGATCCTTGCTATACTTGAGCCCACCATGTCAATTCATCTCATTGAAGGCCTATCCCTCTTTTGCCGACCCTCTACCTTACCAAGCATGACATCCTTCTCCAGGAAATGGTCCCTTCTCACAACATGACCAAAGCAGATGAGACCAAGTCTGACCATTTTTGCTTCCAAGGAACATTTTGGCTGCACTTCCTCCAGGACAGATCTGTTAGTTTTTTTGGCAGTCCATGGTACAGTCAGCATTCTTTGCCAGCACCACAACTCAAAAGCATCAACTCTTCTTCTGTCTCCCTCATTCATTCTCTAGCTCTCACATGCATTTGAGGCAATTGAAAATACCATGGCTGGGTCAGGTGCACCTTAGTCCTCAAGGAGACATCCTTGCTCCTCAGCACTTGAAAGAATTCCATTACAGCCAACTTGCCCAGTGCTATACATCTTCTAATGTCCTGACTGCTGCTTCTGCTGGCATCAATTGTAGAACCAAGCAATGTGAATTTTTTGACAACTTCGATCTTTTCTCCATTTATCGTGATGCTGCTTATTGGTCCATTTGTGAGAATTTTTGTTTTCTTTATATTGAGTTATAATCCACACTGAAGACTGTATTCTTCAATCTTCATCAGTAAGATCAGTAAATGGCTCAAGTCATCCTCACTTTCAGCAAGCAAAGTTGTATCGTCAGGGTATCACAGGTTGTTAATGATTCTTCCTACTAGGTTTTTTTTTTTTTTTTTCCAATTTTTTCCAAAAATATTTTGAACTTAAATTATTAGATGTATAAAAACAAAAAATGAAACTCATTGCTGTCGAATTGATTCTGAGCCCCATTGGATTTCCGAGGTGGTAAGCCTTTACTGGAGCTCTGGTGGCTTAGTGACTAAGGCATTTGACTGCTAACCAGAAGGCTGGCAGTTCAAATCCACCAGCTACTCCCTGGAAGGAAGGTTGGGCAATCTATTTCCATAGTGATACCACCTTGGAAACCCAAAGAGGGGTCGCTATGAGTAGGACCCAACTTGAGGGCAGTGAGTTTGGTTTGGTCTTTGGTTTTCCTTCTGTGGAAAGGCTAGTGGGTTTGAACTGCCAACATTCTGATTAATAGTCAAATGCCTTAGTCACTGTGCCACCAGAGATCCTTTCAGATGTATATAGATACAGTATTATTTTCTGCTTGTGATTTTTACTCTTCATTATTTATGAAGTTTCCCTCCTTATCACAGGCAATGCTTCTTAAAGTTTGTATTGCCTTATATTAGTATAAATACACCAGATTTCTGTTCTTTTAGATAGTGTCCAAAATGTATATCACATTTTTTTTCTCTTACTTTTTGTGGTGCAGTGAACTACTTTGTATGACTGTTCTAGCCATGATCTTTGTGACTTCCACCAGAAAACTGGGTGGAACTGTGCAAATGTGAAGTGGTTGTGGTCCACCACAAGCTTGGGTTGGACAGCTTGTTAGTAATGTAAATAAGGCATCTGACACCCTTGTAGGGGTGGGACTATGAAAATAAGGTGCATGGAAACCTAACGTGGGGATTGGTAAGTTTTCCCATCTCTCTAGGCTTAAAATAAGCTTCCCAGAGTCAAAAGGGGGGATCTCATTACCATCAAGACAGAGAGCATTCAGGAGTGGAGTGTGTCCTTGGACCTGAGATCCTTGGTCTGAGATGGCAGAAAGATGGCAAAGAGAGAGGGTGGAGATTTGGCAGAGAGATGGCAAAGAGACTGCACAGAAATGGCAGCAGCAGAACCAAGAGACTGGCATTAGGCAGTGGCAGGTCTGCCAGCCCACAGAGTGAGAAAGATGAGTGCCTTTGGGCAGGAGGTTTGCTGGCAGAGTGGGTATACCCAGGTGCACCTACTGGAAGAGCTAAAAGAGCTTTGTAACACTTCCCTGAGCAGGGCAGAAGCAGGCTGAGAGACTACAGGCCACAGAAAGTCATGCCTGAGGGTATGGCAGAGGGGAGGCTGTCCTAATAGAATTGTGTCCTGAACTGTCCTGAACCTGAATTGTAGCCTGTTACATCCCTAAAAAACCACGTAATCATGAGTATTGTTTGTGACTTTTGTGTGACTGCTGCATTGAGTTATCAAACCCAGCAGAGAAGTAGTGAATGCTGTGGGAGGGACAGAATAGTGTAAGAACTGGTAAAAAGTTTGGAGGGTGGTGACGTGTCTGGCCTCATAGGAATAAGCCTTGGGTTGATGCTGCTATTGGGGATTTTCTCTCCTCTTTGTTAAATTAGAGGAGGTCAGAGGAAGATGCCCCTTCCATGCCCTTTTTATACTTTCAAATCTTATATTTGAGATCAATATCTGATAAGCAGTATATACTTGGGTTTTTCTTTTTATCTAGTCTGATAATCTTAGTTTTTTAGAAAGAGATATTTACTACATTTTTATTTAATGTAATTACTAAAATAGAAGCACTTACTGATGAAGGTTAAAGACTACAGTTTGCAATATGGATTACACCTCCACATAAAGAAAATGAAAATCCTCACAACTGGACCAATAACCGGCATCACAATAAATGGACAAAATATTGAAGTTGTCAAATATTTCAACTACTTGGCTCCACAGTCAACACCCATGGAAGCAGCAGTCAAGAAATTGGACTATGTATTGCACTGGGCAAATCTGCTACAAAAGATCTCTTTAAAGTGTTGAAGAGTAAATATGTCACTTTGAAAACTAAAGTGTGCCTAACCCAAATCATTGTCTTTTCAATCACTTATGCATGTGAAAGCTGGACAATGACTAAGGAAGACTGAAGAAGAGTTGATGCTTTTGAGTTGTTGTATGAACAAATACTGAAGAATGAACAAATCTGTGTGGGAAGAAGTGCAGCTGGAACACTCCTTGGAAGTGAGAATGGCAAGGTTTCATCTGACCTGCTTTGGTCATGTTGTTAGAAGGGACCATTCCCTGGAGAAGGATATCATGCTCGGTAAAGTGGAGGGTCAGTGAAAAAGAAGGAGACACTTAATGAGATGAATTGAGAGAATGGGAGCAACAATGGGCTCAAGTATAGCAAGGATTGTGAGGATGACACATAACCAGGAAGTGTTTAATTCTGTTGTACATGGGGTTGCTATGAGTTAGAGCTGACTCGTCGGCACCTAACAACAACAGCAATGTATATAAATATAATGTTTGAGGATCTTTCTATCTGTCTATCTGTATAGAGAGAGATCCTCAACTATTTAGATAATTACATTAAATAAAAGAATCAGTGAACCTAAAGACAGGACAATTGAAATTTTCAAGGCTAAGAAGCCAAAAGAAATAAGAAAGAAGAAAGGTAAACAGTCTAAGAGACCTGTGGGACATCACTAAGCCTGCTAACAAATGAATTATGGGACTTCTAGTAGAAGAAGAGAGAGTAGTTGAAGAAATAATGGCCAAAAAAATAACCGAATTTGATAAAAGTCATGGACCTACATATCCAAGAAGTGCAACAAACTCTAAGTAGGTAAATTCAAAGACATATAAACCAAGACACATCATATAATAAAACTCTCAAAAAACAAAAATAAAGAGAGAGTCTTGAAAGCAATGAGAAGTGAATCATCATATACAAAGGATTCTTGGATACTATGCAGTGAGTAGGAGAAGTCTTGATGGTCATTATGATATGATGGAAGTTGAAGACATGACGTTGAGTGAAATAAGTTAAGCACAAAAGGACAAATATTGTATACCTCATTTATATAAAAAGACAATAGACAAATGTACAGAGACCAAACTTTATTGAATGTTTACCAGAGGTATTGGGGGACAGGGGTTATTGCTATGGAGGGGAAAAGGGAGGTATTGTTATGGAGTACTGAATTTTGATTTATGGTGATAGAAAAATTGCATTGATTAACAAAGGGTAGAGTTGAACAGCTGATTATTGTAAGTGCTGTCAGTAAGTTGTACACCTGTAAAAAGCTGAATTGGCAAAAGTCGTGTGATAGGTATATTTACAACAGTGATGCAATGCAGTGAATTACTTAATATGGCCCTTCTAGCCATAGTCCTCTGTTTTGGTTAGCTAGTGCCACTCTGGCAGGAATATACCACAAATGGGATGGCTTTAACAAACCGGAGCTTATTCTCTTACAGTTCAGAAGGCTAGAAGTCCGAGTTCAAAGTGCCAGGCTCTAGGGACCATGTGAAAGCCCATTAACCTTGGGCTTCAGCTCTGCCTCTTTCTCCTGGCCCACTGAAGCTAGAGGCATCTCTTCACTCAGGCAGCTACTGGCTGCTGAGGCTAACAAGCCCAAGGTCGACAGATAAAATAGCACAGTCCTGATGTTACCAAACTACACAGCAGGCCATTAATTCAAGTCCAGCAAAAGTCCTAACATCAGCAGACAGGGCTACAAGCAGGGTTCAAGTGTGCCATAAGCTAGAGACCATTTCCAAAGTTGTTTCTTATATGTGGGAAACAAATACCCAAAGCAGCTACTCAGCTGCTCCAATAGATTCCACCATGGACTTACTTACCAGTCTCACCATGGGGAATAACTATATTCAGCTGCCCAGCCACTCAACCAGGCCCAACCAAGTTGACATACAACCTTAACCACAGCCTCCATTTTGTGATGTACTGTAAATCCTAGTCTCTGTGCCTACTTAGGGTGGGATGTGTCTTGAGTCCTGCCTTGCTGGAGGGTGTGACTCAAGTCATACTCTTAGCTTCCTTAAAGGTATATGTGTGAATTTTCTGGTAAAGTTCACTCTTTTTCTCTGGTCCTGTGCTTGGTTTGTCATTATCTCACCTCTGGACTTGAGATAGCAGTTGGTCATCTGACCCAGAGATTTGGGTTTGCCAGCCCCTGCAACCATGCTAGTGGTGAGGACTACCGAGGGGGAGAGAGAGAGAGAGAGAGAGAGAGAGAGAGATTGCCTTAAGACACTAAGGAACAACTACAGCAACAAAAATGAGGGTGAAATATAGAGACATTCCCAGATAAACAAAAGCTGAAAGAGTTTCCTTCTTTCTTTTTACAAATCAATTGATGTTTAGTGAATATATGATTTGCAAATTAGGGTAACACTTAAGATACTTCTGGTCAGAAAGGATTTTCAAACAGAATTGTCCTTAAGAACAATTAAAATAATTACTGATTTACCCTAACAAAGCTGCTAGTCCAACCTTTGTGTAGTCTGTGTCCTGAAACAGACT
Source organism: Orycteropus afer afer (assembly GCF_000298275.1). NCBI lineage: Eukaryota > Metazoa > Chordata > Mammalia > Tubulidentata > Orycteropodidae > Orycteropus > Orycteropus afer. The sequence goes on from NW_006921615.1 coordinate 1,786,950, forward strand.
GAATTCTTCAAAAGAGCACAATGCTCAAAGCAAAGTGGTCTTATTCGTTTATCTCGACCATTGTTTGACTCAAGAGTGACCTGGAATCAGTTTTTTCAAGGCTCAAGTTTCCAAAGATACCTAAGGGCAATGATATGTGTGGCTCACCTCAACTTCCATGAAATGTAGAAATCTGTATTCGAGGAAAGTTAAAATGATTTTGTCATCTGAGGGAATTTCTCACCAGTACTTACCAAGAATTTTTGGTTTGTAATTCTATTTGTTATGTCCCACATGATTTAGACAACAAATGGATAAAAATACTTATGAATTTATGTTATTGAGCACACAGTATATAAAGATACAATTTGGAGAACAACAGCATAAAGGTGGAAGTATAGTATAAAAACAGATTTTGTATTTTATTAAAGTTAAGTTGTTATAAATTTAAACTAAGTTGCTATGGATTTAGTACTTACAACATAGGCTTCTGGGTAAGACCAAAGAAAACATCTAAAAAATATATACAAAAGGAAATAAGGAAACTAAAATGTTGATGAGGGTGGAGAGAAACTGGAACCCTTATACATTGCTAGTGGGAATGTAAAATGGTGTCATCTCTTTAGTACACCGTTTGATGATTCCTCAAAACATTAAACACAGAATTACCATATTACCTACTAATTCTACTCCTGGGTGTATGTCCCAAAGAATTGAATGCAGAGACTCAAACAGACATTTGTGTATCACTCTTCATTACAGCATTATTCACAATAGCCAAAAGGTGGAAATGGCACAAGTGTTAACCAAGAAATGAATGGATAAAGACAATGTGGCACATACATTCAATGGAATATTATTTTTCCATACAGAGAAATTAAGTTCTGATACAAGCTACAACATGAATGAAGCTTGAAAACATTATGCTGAGTGAAATAAGTCAGACAAAAGAAAAAATACTGTCTGATCCTACTTAAATGAATATTTAGAATAGGCAAATAAATACATAGAGATAAAGTAGATTAGTGGTTACCAGGGAATGTGGAGAGGGAGGGAGGGAGAGTTAGTCATTTATGAGTTTCTGTTTGGGGTGATGAAAAGCTATGGAAATAGTGTATATAGAAACGTTTAATATAATTAATATCATTGAATTATACATTTAAAGTAGTCAAAATGGCAAATTTCAATTATATATATATATATATATATTGCCTAGTAAAAAAAGATTGATGGAATGTGATAGTTGGGGCTGTGTGTCAACTTGGCTGGACCATGATTCTAAGTGGTTTAATCAGTTGTGGTGTGGTTATTCTCATGATGAGATTGGATGTATATGTTTTGTGCAACCAATCCATTGACAGAGACTTGCCCTAGAGGTGTGGCCTGCTTCCAATATATACATGGAAATTCTGGGAAAGAGACAGCCCCTACAGCTGTGTGAGTCGGGAAAGGCATCCAGCTTAACGTTTGATCCAGGAACTTGGGACTTTCCAGCTTCTATAAGTACACATTTGGTACCAGGAGTGGGGTAAGTGTGTTAGGCTGGGTTCTCTAGAGAAGCAAAACCAGTAAAGCTTATATATACATACATATACACACACACACACAGAGAGAGAGAGAGAGAGAGAGAGAGAGAGAGAAATTTATCTTAGGAAAATGGTTAACACACTTATAGCACCTGGCAAGTCCCAAGTTCCTGGATCAAACATCATGCAGCTACAGGGGCTGATGAGCTCAAGGTTGGCAGGCAGTATACTGGCTGTTGACTCTGATAGATGACAAATCCAAGATCACCAGATCACCAGCCGAACGGTGGATTGTTCGCTCATGGACAGTTGTAGGCACCATTAAAGGATCCAGATCCACTGAAGAGTTTGTCCCTTTGCCAGGATGTCCATGTATATACTGGAAGCAGGCCACACCTCTAAGGCAAGTCTCTGTCAATGGATTAGCTGCTCAAAACATATACATCCAATCTCATCATGAGAATAACCACACCACAACTGGTTAAACCACTTAGAATCATGGTCCAGCCAAGTTGACACACAACCCCAACTATGACACAATCCTATGCGCAAGAAAGGTTGAACAAATAGTGCTTCCAAAGGAAAAAAATGGATGTGTCATCTGCTCTAGAACAGATCACACTTTCCTAAAGGGGACTCTCTCTCTCTCTCAGTTTCCCTATCCCCCCTCACACACACATACATATCTCAAACTATCATTCAAGTTAGCCTATCTTTGAATGTTTTTTAATTATAAAGTCAAGACATGATTTACTGAATAGGATTTGAAATAGAGTTGTTGGAATTTGATATTTCCTGGAGGTAGCTTTACAGGAAATAATGAAACATTGAAAGCAAATTTATATTTTAGACCATCATTACCAGAAATTGTTCTTTTAAATAACAAATGGAAATATCTGGGGGGACTTCCAACACAAAGATTAATAAAACTACAAAGTATTGGTAGTGAAGTGGACCTTGGAGACAGCCTAGCTTATCTCACTTGCTTAATATATGGGGAAACTGAGCCAGGAAGAAGTTTTTGGTTAACTCTGCCCACTTTTTTTTTTTTTTAACTTTTTATTGTGGTAAATACATATGCAACAAAACTCTTGCCATTTCAGCATTCTTTATGTGCATAATTCAGTGACATTTATTCTGTTTATCATGTTGTTCAACCATCACCATTCATTTCCATTTTTTTTCCCGTCACCCATAATAGATATTCAGTGTACCCTAAGCAATGCTTTTTTTGCTGATGACTTCTCTTTGCTGCAGCTACTTAAAAGAGCCATGAGAGACTAAATCCAACAGTACTTATTGCATACCCACTGTGTGTCAAGTATTAGGTGAGCTACAAAGATAAATGAGCTCTATTCCTCACTATCACACACTTTATAGTCTGGTGGGGCAACACACATGTGCATGCCTAATTATGTGGTAGGCTGGAAGAGTTAAATATTGTTAATTAAGGAATAGAGAGAAGTGAGAGATTAATTTCAACTGTGGGCTTCAGAAACAGTTTCTGGGATTCAAGTACATTTGAGTGGAGACTAAACAGTCTCCAGAATGTGGTTGTGTTTTGCTTAGTTTCTTCCAGAAAAAAGATGTAGCAAGGACTTTACAGTTCCTTTACAATTTGGCTGGCTCAGCTGAAAGACTCTCAAATGGTCCTCATGGGCACATGCCCAGTAATGAGCTTAGAGACTGGAGCCAAGTTGTTATAACAGTTGCTTCACGCTGTCTTCCATGCAATTATTATAGGCTCTTCTTTGTTCTTTCTGGCATGACCAGGTCTTGGATATCAAACATTTTGAGCTCTTCTAAGGACTATGAATTGGCATTGGGGTAAACTATTGCAGATAATAATACATCTTGCACATCCAGAACTAAGGCTTTTAAAAAATATGTAATATTTCAACATAAAATTGTATCATAAGTAATAAATTCTTCTTCTATTAATAAACATTTAAATAGTGCAGATACCTTTCCCTTTTTTTATTTTTATTTTTTCACTTGGTGCTTTGGTCAGTTAATAAGTGTGAGATAAAATTATTGTCACTGAATCTGTTATCAACTTCCTGGAATTAATTTTCTTTCTGTTATTTTACTGTTGTTGACTGGATCACAATAGAGAAATTGATGTCTGATCTTAGGAGGGGATCTGATCTCAAGATTTCGCAGGTGTTATTGTCCTGCCTTTAATTAGGTTTACATTTAAGCTATTCTTAGTTTTTTCCATTCTTCATGTGCTAATACTACTTGTTGGGGTTTTGGTAGAGCTCTGAGCCTCCTATTTTCTTCTTCACTTGTTAGTAAATATAGACAATATCACATTTAGGTAACACATTAAATATTTTGACTTCTCTTTGCACATGTATTCAAACACAACTTCAGTTCCAGATTTTGTCTACTGCTTCCATGTGCTGGTAGGTAGGTGTGTGAAGCAGATGGGGTAAAAGCAATAAGAATAAATAGTGAATGAAATGTGATTTCCATGGTCTGAGTAACCAAAGTGACATGAGGAAGGTCTGTTTGCTCCCACCTGACACACACCTGAGCTGTTTCTGTCATAGCTTCTGATGGCCTGAATGGTCGGTCCAGGAAGCAATTGTCCAAGGCCCTAGGATACTGCAAATTTCCATGATATCTATCCAATAGAAATATAAACGACCCACAGATGCATCATTTAACAATTTTCAGTAGCCACATTCAAAACATAGAAAGAAATATTTAAAATAAACTAAAATAATATGTTTTATTTAACTCAATATATCATAAATATTATGACAGAATATATACAAATATATTATTGAGATATTTTATTTTTTCTTTAATACTAAGTCTCTGAACTTTGGTGTGTATTTTATACCTACAGCACATCTCAATTCAGACTAGTGACACTTCAAGTGCTATTCCTGAGTAAATCATGTGGGGTCTTCTGGGGGTTTTACGAGATTGCTAATATAGGAAGGTATGGAAGGCTGGAGGAGATATGATGGTAGTAAGTGTAGTGTTTGTTTTCTGCTTTCATTTTTCTGTAGTTAATTCAGCTGAACCAAATTCTGCTGTTCCTTACTCCTTAACAACTTCTCTCTCTGTTTTGAGGTCTGTCCATCTTTGTGTTTAGCAAGATCACTGGCCTTGGAGTTTGATAGACTTGAGCTCAAATTCTGGCTCCTCCACTTACAAACTGTGTGAGTGCCATCAACTTATTTAACCTTTTTGTGTTTCAGTTTTACTGTAAAATAGTACTGTTCAATTAGTACTGTAAAATAGTATTAATAATAAATGATACCTTTGAAAAGTTAAGAGTTAGAGGTAATACATGTAAATAGAAATGTACAAGGTACATAATAGGCGTTCAATAAATAGACTTGCTATTATTATACAATTTGGTAGAGGAGAGTCATGTCACAAATAAATTTTCATGCTTGGTTGGTGGTGGGTTGGGCTCAGCTAGGCTATGATACATAAAACTATTTTAAACTAATCTTACACCTAGGAAGTATTTACCAATCTTACTAGACACAGGTTTCTTTCTATAGTAAGTATTTTACAATGTCACTCTATATTTTCTTGAAAGAAAATTTATATATAATATAGCTTACTGATACATAACATATTAAAAAAAAAAAATACATCATTCCAAGGCAATGTGGAGGGAAAATATAAACACAGGCATTTTAATATGCAAATATATTGACACCATTGTTCTAGAAAGTAAAGTAGTCAGATTATGGAACTCATATCATTGCAAATGGAACAGCTCCTGGGAGAGATTGATAGAATTGATTTAAATGCCAAAAGTGGCACCATCAACAATGACATGATTTTCTGAATTAATGAACAAGTTGGTAAAGTTTCCCACAAATCGAAGTAATGCTTTCCTTATTTTATTTTGCAGTGGTATCCCTGGATAATTTAATTTATCTTAAAACTATACAAAAATATATGTTTAAATATAAAATGGGCTTAGACTCTAGGATCAGATCATTACATTTTTTTTATCCACTTACATTAATTGTTCTGTGGTACATTTAAGACTGGTGTAGGACATGGAACAATTTTTCATTGTGCAAGAATATCTTTAACATTGCCCTAAAGGCCAATTCCTCAAACTTTTGTGATCATCATAAATACCCCTACAAGTTTTCAAAATGTCCATTAGAGGGTGGTGTGAGCCCAGTTGAAAACCACTGCTCAAAGGAGTCCTTGAGAAGTGCAAATGGTTAATGCCTTTAGCTATTAACCAGAAAGGTGTAAGTTTGAGTCCACCTAGAGGCACCCTGGCAGAAAGGCCTAGTAATATACTTCTGACAAAATCAGCATTGAAAGCTCTTTGGAACACAGTTCTATTCTGACACAAATGGGGTAGATATGAGTTGGAATCAACTCAATGCCACTTTGTGGTTGTGGTCAGTGGGGAAGAACATTCCTATCTCCTGTTTTTGGGAAGATCTCCATGGTCTTGGGAAATGGATGATGAAGGCAGTAGTCATTTGAACTTTAGAACTGTGCCAGGCACTTTGGACACCAACTGTTTACACTGAGTTGAATGATAACCCTTTCTTCATTTCATGCATTTATTAAGGGAAATAGAATGTGTTTGTTCAGGTAAAACCTTAATATTCAAAAGTGAGTCTGAGTGATAGAGTCAAAATCACTTCCATGTGGTGTCCAAGTAGATTAAAACCTTCCATCAGAATCATGCAGACTTTCAGCTCCAGCGTGAAAGATAGTGGACAACTGCAAAAATGGCATGGCAGCAGTGTCCTGCAATATCCTCTGATTTCACAATGGGGAAGGAGGATCTAGAATAACATCAACAGCGATAATGATGGGGTTTATTAGGGAAGTAATAGGTTACAATTCTGATTCAGGAATGCTCAGGATACAATTCTTCAATCAAGACAGTCTCCCCTTGGCCATGACCTCAGGCATGTCTCTCTTTGACTCCTGGCCACTCAGCCTGGCTTCTGCCCTGCTCAGGCAAGCTCTTTTAATTCTGCTGACTGGTGCACCCAAACAGGCAACCCGACTATTGCCTAAAGACACTTATCTTTCTCATTCCATGGGCCAGGAAGCTCGTCACTATCTTGTCCATGTCTTTTTGTTCTGCTGCCTCTGTTGCCAATGAGGTCCAGTGCAGGGATTTCCTCCACAAGGACGTGTTCCACTCCTGGCTTCTCTTCTGTCCTGATGATAGTGGAATCCCCTTTCTGCCTCTGAGATGGTTCATTTTAAACTTAGCTGAATAGCAAAACTGACCAATCCCCATGCTAGGGGATACACATTATTAGCATGGTCACATTCCCCCCAAGGGTGCCATGTACCTTATTTACATTTTTATCTTGCTATTCAATCCTCTTGGTGGGCCAGAAACACCTCACATTTACATAGTTCTACCCACTCATCTGGTAAAAAGGGGCAGGAGGCAAGGCTAGTTAGTCCCCAAGCCCCCTAGAGCCAGGAAAGGGAGAGACAGGAGTGGCCTCGGAGACTTCAGGAGCAGCAGGATATCCAGGTAAAAGGGGTGGGATGCAAAGCTAGGCCCTAAGCCCCCTAGAGCCAGGAAAGGAAAGGACCAGGAGTGGCTGGGGACCGTAGAGTGGCAAGTTTCAGGTAGCAATTAGGTAAGAGGAGGGTGCAGAGGTTTCCAATAGCTAAGGAAGACAAACTGATCTGTCAGTTTGTCATCCTGTGAGGCTTGTACATTGCTGTGAGGCTTGAAGCTGTGTCACTGGTGTTTCAGACGCCAGCAGAGTTGCACATGGTGCACAGGTTTCATGGCAGCTTATAGACTAAGACAGACTAGGGAGAAGGAAGAGTCCATCCACTTCTCAAAAACAGGCCAGGGAAAACCTTATGAATATCAGAGAAACACTGTCTGATACATTACTGGGCAAGTTTATGAATAACTTGGAAAGATTGTGTGACAGTGCAGGAAGACTAGCCCCTTGGGTTGGAAGGCCCTGAGAAAGAGCTGCCTTATTAGAGTAGAACCAACCTTAAGGATATGGATAAAGTAAGTCAGGACCTCCATGTGCTGATGTGGCATGACTTAAATTGAGGAGAAATAGCTGCAAACATCCATTAATAATCAGAACATGGAATGTACTAAGTATGAATCTAGGAAAATTGAAAGTTGTCAAAAATGAAATAGAACGCATAAAGAGTGATATCCTAGGCATTAGTGAGCTGAAATGGACTGGTTTTGGCTATTTTGAATTAAACAACCATATGATCTACTATGCTGGAATGACAAATTGAACAGGCATGGTGTGGCATTCATCATCACAAAAGATGTTTCAAGATCTATCCTGAAGTACAATGCTGTCAGTGATAGGATAATATCTATATGCCTACAAGGAAGACCAGTTAATATGACTATTATTCAAATTTATGCACCAACCACCAAAGCAAAAGATGAGGAAACTGAAGATTTTTATCAACTTCTGCAGTCTGCAATCAAGATGTGTTGCTTACCACTGGTGATTGGAATACAAAAGTTGGAAACAAAGAAGAATCACCAGTAGTTGGAAAATTTGGCCTTGGTGACAGAAATAATGCTGGAGATCACATGATAGAATTTTGCAATACCAACGACTTATTCATTGCAAATTCCTTTTTTTCAACAACACAAATGGTGGCTATACACATGGATTTTGTCAGATAGAGTACACAGGAATCAGATTGACTACATCTGTGGCAAGAGGAGATGGAAAAGCTCAATATCTTCCACCAACACCAGGCTAGGAGCTGATTGTGGAACAGACCATCAACTGCTCATATGCAAGTTCAATTTGAAGTTGAAGATAATTAAAACAAGTCCATTAGAGCAAAAATAGGATCTTGAATATATCCCTCCTGAATTTAGAGACCATGTAAAGATTTGATGCATTGAACACCAATGACTGAAAACCAGAAGAACTGTGGGATGACATCAAGAGTATCATCCATGAAGAAAGCAAGAGGTCATTAAAAATATGAGAAAGAAAGAAAAGACCAAAATGGATGTCAGAAGAGACTCTGAAACTTGCCATTGAGTGAAGAGTAGCTAAAGCAAATGGAAGAAATGACAACATAAAAGAGCTGAACAGAAACTTTCAAAGAGCAGCTCGAGCAGACAAAGCTAATTACTATAATGAAATGTGCAAAGACCTGCCATTAGAAAACCAAAAGGGAAGAACACCCTTGGCATTTCTCAAGCTGAAAGCATTGAGGAAATAATTTAAGCCTCGAGTTGCAATATTGAAAGATTCTATGGGCAAAACATTGAATGATGCAGGAAGCATCAAAAGAAGATGGAAGAAATACACAGAGTCACTGTACCAAAAAGAACTGGTCGATCTTCATCCATTTCAAGAGGTGGCATATGTTCAAGAACCAATGGTATCGAGGGAAGAGGTCAAAGCTGCTCTGAGGGAATTAGCGAGGAACAAGGCTCCAGGAATTGATGGAATACCCATTGAGATGTTTCACCAAATGGATGCCCCACTGGAAGCATTCACTCAGTTATGCCAGGAGATTTGGAAGAAAGCTACCTGGCCAACTGACTGGAAGAGATCCATATTTGTACCCATTCCAAAGAAAGGTGATCCCACATAATGTGAAAATTATTGAGTAGTATCATTAATATTGCACACAAGTAAGATCTTACTGAAGATAATTCAAAAATGGTTGCAGCAGTATATTGACAGAGAACTTCCAGAGGTACAGGCTGGATTCAGAAGAGGATGTAGAATGAGGGATATCACTGCTAATGTCAGGTGGATCTTGGCTCAAAGTAAAGAACACCAGAAAGCTGTTTACTTGTGTTTTATTGACTATGCAAAAGCATTCAATTGTGTGAATCATAAAAAATTGTGGATAACATTCATAAGAATGGGAACTCCAAAACATTTAATTGTACTCCTGAGGAACCTGTACATACACCAGAAGGCTGTCATTCAAACAGAAAAAGGGAACACATGATTTAAAATCAAGAAGTGAGTGAGTAAGAGTTGTATCCTTTCACCATACTTATTCAATCTGTATGCTGAGCAAATAATCTGAGAAGCTGGACTATATGAAGAAGAATGTGGCATCAGGGTTGGAGGAAGAATCACTAACAACCTGTGATATGCTGTTGACATAACTTTGCTTGCTAAAAGTGAGGATGACTTGAAGTACTTAATGATGAAAATTGAAGAATACAGTGTGCAACATGCATTACACCTCAATATAAAGGAAGCAAAAATCCTCACAACTAGACCAATAAGCAACATCACAATAAATGGATAAAAGATTGAGGTTGTCAAAGACTTTATATTGCTTGGTTCTATAATCGATGCCAATAGAAGCAGCAGTCAGGACGTTAGATGACATATAGCACTGGGGAAATCGGCTGCAAAGGACCTCTTTCAAGTGCTGAAGAGCAAAGATGTCTCCTTGAGGACTAAAGAGTGCCTGACACAACCCATGGTATTTTCAATCACCTCATATGCATGTGAGAGCTGGACAGTGAATAAGGAAGACTGAAGAAGAGTTGATGCTTCTGAGCTGGGGTGTTGGCGAAGAATGCTGAAAGTACCATGGCCTGCTAAAAGAACCAACAAGTCTGTCCTGGAGGAAGTGCAGCCAGAATGCTCCTTGGAGGTGAGAACAGCCAGACTTCATCTCATATACTTTGGTCATGTTGTCAGAAGGGACCATTCCCTGGAGAAGGATGTCATGCTTGGTAAGGTGGAGGGTCAATGAAAATGGGAAGGCCCTCAACGAGGTGGATTGACATGGTGGTGGCGGCGATGGGCTCAAGTGCAGCAAGACTCATGGAGCTGACTTAGGACTGGGCCATGTTTTGTGCTGTTGTGCATAGGGTCGCTATGAGTCAGAGACAACTCGATGACACTTAACAACAACAACAACCCAGTCATCTGGTAGGAGTCACAAAGACCATGACTAGAAGAGACATATTAAGTAATTCACTGCACCACAACATCAAAAATGGAGAGACCACCCTTGGGGCTGGAATTAGTCAGAGAAGCACCACTGCTCATACCAAATATCCACCCCATTGGAAAGCACCAAATAAATAGTGCCAATAAAATGTGGGACAACTTGTTACAAAATTATCACAAAATCAGGTCAGAGATTTCAAGAAGACAAATACACTTAGACTGGTATATTAGAGTGAGGGGATTCAAAGGGATAGTAATGTTACCTTAAGTTCCTGAGGGTAAAAGGAGGGTTAGTAATCAGCCACAGAGAAGACAGCAAGTTTAGATATTCTTCATTTGTGTTACACTCTATGACTTAATCCTTTCAATTTACCCAGTACATTAATCTCCCAGGGAGGACTAATCTAGGTTAGGTTGAAGTGAGTTCATAGCTATGCTGCTGAGCTTATCAGAAGAGGAAGAAATATTAGGTACAATTGACCAGATCAGCCGTATCAGACAAATCCCGTTGCTGTGCTTCAGTATTAATTATAGAGTCATGAAAGTTATTAGCCACTATAGTAACCAAGAGAGACCATGATTAGAACAGAAGTCATAAAGGGTTGTGTAAAGGAAGATTAAAGAAAATCTGAGAAATTCAGCAGCATCAAGATTGAATGCTAAATTAGAAGCAAATACAAACCTAAATTATTTGGTACAGTTCTTAACAAATTGTGTGTGACAGCCAGGAAGTGTGTTGACTAGTATTGAGAGAGACATCTGGAAATAAAAGTGAATAGAAGGTCAGTGAGGAGAAGGAACATCAAAGAGATTGTTTAAGTACCTGTTAAATCTGTTTTCTCATCTGTAAATGATGGTGATTCCCCTAAGTATTGTTAAGAAAAATTGTGAGTAAAAAATATTTTTAAGTGCCTATTCATTGTACCAAACTCATTCTCATCGAGTCGATTTGACTCATAGCAACCCCTCCTTGGGTTTCTAAGGCAGTATTGCTACGGAAGTAGATTGTCCAACCTTTCTTCTGAGGAGTGCCTGGTGGGTTTGAACCGCCAGCCTTCTGGTTAGCAGCCATATGCCTTAGACACTACGCCACTGAGCTCTGGTGGCTGGAGTTTCAAACCCACCAGCCGCTCCTGGGAAGGAAGGTTGGGCAATCTACTTCCATAGCGATACTGCCTCAGAAACCCAAGGAGCAGTCACTGTGAGTTTGATCCGACTAGACGGCAGTGAGTGTGGTTTTGTTTGTTTTATTGTACAATTTTATTGAAATTTTCTTTGGCATTTAAAATGATTTTCTCAACTTTATTTTCAGATATGCATCAAAAACACCTGGGAATATTTTAAAAATACAGATTCCTGGATCAACCCTAGACCTACTGAGCAGCTTAGACCTACAGAAAGTCTAAGAAGTGAAACCTGGAAGTCTTTGTTTTCAAAAGTTCTAAAAGCTCCATGTTTTTGTTCTTAGCTGATGTTGTGTCAGCCCCAGTTCATGGTAACTGCACATGCAACTGAACAAAATGTTACTCAGTCTTGCACCATCTTCACAATTGTTGATATGTTCTAAGCCACTGTTGTGGTCACTGTATATGTTAAGTGCCTATCAACCTAGGCAACTGCACATCTGCCAGTTTATCGTACTATGGTGGCTTCCATGTTGCTGTGATGCTGGAAGCTACACCACTGGTGTTTGGAACACCAATTGGATCATCCATAGTGGACAGATTTCAGTGGAGCTTCCAGACTGAGACAGACTAGGAAGAAGGATATGGACAGGTCTACTTCGGAAAAAAATTGGCCACTGAAAATCTTATAAATAGCAGTGAAACATTGTCTGATATAGTGCTGGAAGATGAGCTCCTCAAACTGGAAGACACTCAAAGAATGACTGGGAAGAGCCACCTCCTCAAAGTAGAGTCTACCTTAATAATGTGGATGGATTTAAGCTTTCTGGATCATCATCTGCTGATGCACCACAACTCAAAATGAGAAGAACTGTTGCACACATCCATTGATAATTGGAATGTGGAAAGGGTGAAGAATGAATCTAGTAAAATGAGAAGTTGTTAGAAATGAAATGGAACATAGAGCTCAATATCCCAGGCATTAGTGAGCTGAAATGGATGCCATTTTGAATCAGACAATAATATGATCTATTAGGCTGGGAATGATAGGTTGAGGAGGAATGGCATGGCATTCATTGTCAAAAAGAACATTTCAACCCTTGAGACCAGAAGAACTGGATGGTGCCCGGCTACCAATGCCAACCACTCAGGAAATGATCAAATCTGGAGATCCTGGATAGAGTGGGAGGGAAAATGTGGAACAAAATCCAAAAACTCAATAATGACCAGAATTACTAGTCAGATGAAATCTCATGAGACTGCCAATACTATGGCCCTAAAATACATTCAGTGCCTGGAATAAAACTCACCGTCAGGGGTGAAAAATAAAAAATTAAAAAATTGAAAGAAAAAAAAAAAAAGAACATTTCAAGATCTATCCTGAAGTATATTGCTGTCAGTGATAGGATAATATCTCTATGGTTACAGGAAGACCAATTAATACTCCTATTATTCAAATTTATGAACCAAGGATTGAAGCAAAAGATGAAGAAATTAAAGGTATTTATTAACTTCTGCAGTCTAAAATTGACGAAACATGCAATCAAGATGAATTGATAATTACTTGCTGTTGTTATGTGCTGTTGAGTTGGACCCAACTCATAGAGACCCCTCCTTGGGTTTCCAAGGTGGTATCACTATGGAAGTAGATTGCCCAACCTTCCTTCCAAGGAGTGGCTGGTGCGTTTGAACCGCCAGCCTCTGGGTAGCAGTCAAATGCCTTAGGCACTAGGCTACCAGAGCTCCTGTTGTTGTTAGGTGTGGTCAAGTTGTCTCTGACTCATGGCGACCTCATGTACAGCAGAACAAAACACTGTCTGGTCCTGCCCCAGCCTCATGATCCTTGTCATACCTGACTGCATTGTTGTAGCCACTGTGTCAATCCATCTTGTTGAGGGACTTCCCCTTTATCGTTGTCCCTCCACTTTGTCAAGCATGATATCCTTCTCCAGAGAATGGTTCCTTCTGACAACAGGACCAAAGTAGATGAGATGAAGTTTGGCCATTCTTGCTTTGAGGGAACATTCTGACTGCACTTCTTCCAGAACAGATTTGTTAGATCTTCTAGCAGTCCACAGTACTTTCAGCATTCTTTGCCAACATCACAATTTAAAAGCATCAATTCTTTGATCTTCCTTATTGATTGTCCAGCTCTCACATGCATCTGAGGCAACTGGAAATACCATGGCTTGGGTTAGACGTATCTTGTCATCAAGGAACATCTTTGCTCTTCAACACTTGAAAGAGGTCCTTTGCAGCAGATTTGCCCAATGCTATATGATGTCTAACACCTTGATTGTTGCTTCCATTGGTGTTGATTGTAGAACCAAGTAATAAAAGTCTTTGACAACTTCAATCTTTTCTCCATTTATCATGCTGCTGCTTTTGGTCCCATTGTGAGGATTTTTGTTTTCTTTATAATTGAGGCGTAATCCATACTGCCGACTGCAGTCTTCAATCTTCATCAGTAAGTACTTCAAGTCATCCTCACTTTCAGCAAGTAAAGTTGTGTCATCTGAGTAACATAGGTTGCTAATGATTCTTTCTCCAATCCTGATGCCATGTTCTTCTTCATATAGCCCAACTTCTCGGATTATTTGCTCAGCATGTAGATTGAATAAACATGGTGAAAAGATATAACCCTGATGCACTCCCTTCTTGATTTTAAACCATGCAATGTTGCCTTGTCCTGTTCGAATGACAGATTCCTAGTCTATGTACAAATTCCTCATGAACAAAGTTAAGTGTTTTGGAATTCCCATTCTTCTCAATGTTATCCATAATTTGTTATGATCCACACAATTGAATGCTTTTGCATAGGCAATAAAACACAAGTAAACATCTTTCTAGTATTGTTTGCTTTGAGCCAAGATCCATCTGACAACAGCAATGATGTCCTTCATTCCATGTCCTCTTCTGAATCCAGCTTGCATTTCTGGAAGTTCTCTGTCAATATACTGTTGCAACTGTTTTTGAATTATCATTAGTAAGATCTTACTTGCGTGTGATATTAATGATATTGTTCGATAATTTCCACATTCTGTGGGATCATATTTCTTTGGAATGGGTACAAATATGGATCTTTTCCAGTCATTTGGCCAGGTGGTTGTTTTCCAAATCTCCTTGCATAGCCAAGTGAGTGCCTCTAGTGCAGCATCCGTTTGTTGAAACATGTCAGTCGTTATACCATCAATTCCTGGAGCCTTGTTTTTCACCACTTACCTCAGTGCAGCTTTGACTTCTTCCTTCAATACCATTGGTTCTTGATCATATGCCACCCCCTGAAATGGGTGAACATGGACCAATTCTTTTTGGTACAGTAACTCTGTATTCTTTCCATCTTCTTTTGATGTTTCCTGCATCCTTCAATATATTGCCATAGAATCTTTCATATTGCAATTCGAGGCTTAAATTTTTTCCTCACTTCTTTCAGCTGGAGAAATGCTGAGCATGTTCTTCCCTTTTGACTCTCCAGCTCCATGTCTTTGCACATTTCATTATAAAAATTACATTTGTCTGCTTCAGCTTCTCTTTGAAAGCTTCTGTTTAGATCTTTTATCTTGTCATTTCTTCCATTTGCTTTACCTACTTTCCTTTCGAAGGCAAGTTTCAGAGTCTCTTCTGACATCCATTTTAGCATTTTCTTCTTTTCCTTTATTTTTAGTGACCTTTTGCTTTCTTCCTGAAATATGTTCTTGTTGTCATCCCACAATTACTCTGGTTTTTGTTCATTGGTGTTGAATGCATAAAATCTATTCTTTAGATGTGTCTAAATTCAGGAGGGATGTAATCAAGGTCATATTTTGTCTCTCATGGATTGTTTTAATTGTTCTCAACTTCAACTTGAACTTATAAATGAGCAGCTGATGGTCTGTTCCAAAATCAGCTCCTGACCTTGTTTTGGCTGAAGATATTTATCTCCATTGCCTCTTGCCACAGATGTAATCAATCTGATTCCTGTGTACTCCATCTGGTGCAGTCCATGTGTATTGCCACCATTTGTGTTGTTGAAAAAGGTATTTGCAATGAATAAGTAGTTGGTCTTGCAAAATTCTATCATGAGATCTCCAGCATTATTTCTAGGCCCAGGGCCAAATTTTTCAACTACTGGTGATTCTTCTTTGTTTCCAACTTTTGCATGCCAGTCATCAGTGATAATCAGCACATTTTGATTGCATGTTCAGTCAATTTCAGACTGCAGAAATTGGTAAAAATCTCCAATTTTCTTATCTTTGGCTTTGGTGGTTGGTGCACAAATTTGAATATTAGTAGTACTGACTGCCTTTCCTTGTAGGCATATGGATATTATTCTATCACTGACAGCATTGTACTTCAGGATAGATCTTGAATCATTCTTTGTGATGATGAATGTCATGCCATTCCTCTTCAATTTGTCATTCCTGTCATAGTAGATCATATGGTTGTCTGATGCAAAATGGCCAAAACTGGTCCATTTCAGCTCATTAATGCCTAGAATATCAATCTTTATGTGTTCAATTTCATTTTTGACAATTTCTAACTTTCCTAGATTCATATTTTGTACATTCCATGTTCCAATTAACAATGGATATTTACACCTATTTCTTCTCATATTGAGTCGTACCACTGTAGCAAATGGAGGCCCCAAAAGCTCTACTTTATCCATACTTTTAAGGTAGGCTCTACTTTCGTGAGACAGCTCTTCCCTAGTCATATTTTGAGTGCCTTCTGACCTGAGGGGCTCATCTTCCGGCACTGTATCAGACAATGTTTCAGGGCTAGTCATAAAATTTTCCAGTAATATATCAGACAGTGTTTCATTACAGTTCATAAGGTTCTCATGGCCAATTCTTTGAGAAGTGGATGGTCTCTTCCTTCTTCCAAGGCTGTCTCAGTCTGGAAGCTCCACTGAAACCAGTCCACCCTAGGCATCCCTGCTGGTACAGCCTCCAGCCTCACAGCAACATGGAAGCCACCACTGTACAACAAACTGACAGACAAGTTCATCTCCCTTAGCTGTTCCAACTGCTCTGCTCACTTCCTGGGCTTCCCCTTACCTGTTCCTGCTGGCCCTGTCTGCCACTGCTCCCTGTCACCTGGGGGCTATCCTCTGCCCTCCTGACCTGTTGCAGCCACCACAATTATGGGTGATTGGAACACAGAAGTTGGAAACAAAGAAGAAACATCAGTCTTTGGAAAATATGGCCTTTGTGATAGAAAGGATGCTAGAGATCACATGATAGAATTTGGAAAACCAATGATTTATTCATTGCAAATAACTTTTTTGAACAACATAAATGATGACTATACATATGGTCCTTGCTAGGAATTAAACTGATGAAATCTGTGGGAAGAGATGATGGAAAAGTTCAGTATCATCAGACAGAACAAGACACTTAACAATTTAACAACAACATCAACCTAGAGGAGGTCATCTTCCCACAGTATATAACACAGTATTCTGTTGTGATTCATAGGGTTTTCAAAGCCTAATTTTCAGAAGTAGATTGCCAGGTCTTTCTTTGTAGTTTGTCTTGGTCTAGAAGCTCCTCTGCAACCTGTCCACCTTGGGTGACCCTTCTGGTATATGAAATGTCAATGGCATAGTTTCTGTTGTTGTTCAGTGCAATCTAGTCAGTTCCTAATTATAGCAATCCTATGTACAACAGAATGTCAGAAGAGACTCTGAAACCTGCCCTTGAATGAAGAGTAGCTAAAGTGGGTGGAAGAATTGGGAGGATAAAAGAGCTGAACAGAAGATTTCAAGGAAAAGCTTGAGAAGACAAAGTCAATTATTATAATGAAATGCACAAAGACCTGGAGTTAGAAAACCAAAAAGGAAGAACACCCTCAGCATTTCTCCAGCTGAAGGAATTGAAGCAAAAATAAAAGCCTAGAATTGCAATATGAAAGATTCCATGGGCAATATGTTGAATGATGCAGGAAACATCAAAGAAGGTGGCTTGAATGCAGAGTCACTATACCAAAAAGAATTGGTATATGATCATCCATTTCAGGAGGTGGCATATGATCAAGAATCAATGGTATTGAAGAAAGAAATTGAAGCTGCACTGAAGGAATTGGGGAAAAACAAGGCTCCTGGAATTGACAGAATACCCACTGAGATGTTTCAACAAATGGATGCTGCACTGGAGGCACTCACTGGGCTATGTCAAGAGATTTGGAAGACAGCTACCAGGCCACTTGACTGGAAGAGATCCATATTTGTACCCATTCCAAAGAAAAGTGGTCCAACAGAATGTGGAAGTTATCAAACAATATCATTAATATCACATGCAAGTAAAATCTTACTGAAGATAATTCAAAAACAGTTGCAGCAGTATATTGACAGAGAACTTCCAGAAATGCAAGCTGTATTGAGAAGGGGATGTGGAGTGAAGGGTATCATAGCTGACAGATCTTGGCTGAAAGCAAAGAATACCAGAAAGAAATTTACTTGTATTTTATTGACTGTGCAAAGGCATTCAATTGTGTGGATCATAACAAATTGTGGATAACATTGAGAGGAATGGGAACTCCAGAACTTAATTGTACTTACAAGTAACTTTTACATAGACCAGGAGGCTGTCATTAGAACAGAATAAGGGGGTATTGCATGGTTTAAAATCAGGAAGGGAGTGCATCAGGGTTGTATCTTTTCACCATACTTATTCAATCTGTATGCTGAGCAAATAATTTGAGAAGGTGGACTTTATGAAGAAGAACATGGCATCAAGATTGGAGGAAGACTCATTAACAACCTGAGATATGCAGAGGACACAACTTTGCTTGCTGAAAGTGAGGGAGCACTTACTCATGAAGATGAAAGGCTACATATGCAGTATGGATTACAGCGCAATACAAAGAAGACAAAAATCCTCACAAGACCAATAAGCAGCATCACAATAAATGGAGAAAAGATTGAAGTTGTCAAAGACTTCATATTACTTGGTTCCACAATCAACACCAATGGAAGCAGCAGTCAAGACGTAAAAAGATGTATTGCTTTGGGCAAATCTGTTGCAAAAGACCTCTTTTAAGTGATGAAGAGCAAAGATACCTCCTTGAAGACTAAAATGTGCCCAACCAAAGCTGTGGTATTTTCAATCACCTCCAATGCATGTGAGAGCTGGACAATGAATAAGGAAGACCGAAGAACAGTTGATGTTTTTGAGTTGTTGTGTTGGCAAAGAATGCTGACAGTACTGTGGACTGGTAAAAGAACTCACAGATCTGTCCTGGAAGAAATGCAGCCAGAATGCTCCTGGTAAGTGAGAATGGTCAGACTTTGTCTCACCTACTTTGGTCATGTTGTCAGAAGGGACCATTCTGTAGAGAAGGATGTCATGTTTGGTAAAGTGGATGGTCAATGAAGAGTAGAAGGCCCTCAAAAAGATGACATGGTGGCTGAAGCTATGGGCTCAGGTATAGTAGAGATCATGAGGCTGGCCCAGGATTGGGCAGTGTTTTGTTCTGTTGTACATAGGGTCGCTTAGAGTCAGAGATTACTTGATAGTACATAACAAAGACAACAACAACAACAATGTACAACAGAAAGAAACACTGCCTGATCCTGCCATCCTCACAATCATTTCCATGCTTGAGCCCATCGCTGCAGCCCTGAGTCAATGCATCTCCTTGAGGATCTTCCCCTTTTTTGCTGACCCTGTACTTCACCAAGCATGATATCCTTTTCCAGGGATTGATTCCTTCTGACAACATGGCCAAAGAAAAGAGACAAAGTCTGGCTGTTGTCACTTCTCAGCACCATTGCAGCTCTACTTTCAGGAAAGATTTGTTTGTTCTTCTATTCTTCGCCAATACTACAACTTAAATGCATTAGTTCTTCTGTAATTGTCTTCATTTATTGTCCAGTTCTCACATGCATATGAGACTATAGAAAATCCCATGGCTTGAGTGAGGCACACCTTAGTCTTCAAAATGATCTCTTTGCTCTTTAATACTTCAGTAAATTTGCCCAATGCAGTGTGTCATTTGATTTCTTAACTTCTGCCTCCATGGGCACTGATTGTACATCCAAATAAAATGAAATCCTTGACAACTTCAATCTTATCTCCATTTATCACAATGTTGCTTGTTGATCCAGTTGTGAGGATTTTTATTTTCTTTTTGTTGAGGTACAATCCATACTGAAGGCTGTTGTCTTTGATCTTCATCAGTAAGTGCTTCATTTCTTCATTTTCAACAAGCAAGTTTCATCTCCTTATCAAGGTTTTTAATAAGTCTTTCTTCAACTCTGATTCTGCATTCTTCTTCATATGGTCCAGTTTCTTAGAGTATTTCTTCAGCATACAGATTGAATAAGTATTGTGGAAAGATACAACCTTGACTCACAGAGTTCCTGATTTTAAATCTTGCAGAATCCCCTTACTCTATTTCAATGACTGCCTCTCTGAGCCAGTCTATGTATCACAGAAATAAGCAAGCTACCACAACAAAACAACTGTTGTGGTACTGATAGTTCTAACTTGGCATTGGCTTTGGAAAGCATGATCTGAGACGATATTCTTGATAAAGACTAACACAATTTTATTTCACATTGAAATCTGCTGGTTTCCTTGTGTCTTGCTCTCTTTGGTACATTTTTTAGCCAGTGTATCATTTTAAAAGCCAGAGTAATTTTTATGGGGGAAAAAACAGATTATGACATTCTCCTGCCTGAAATTCTCCAGTGTCTCCTGTGGCACTTCAAACAACATCCAAGCCCCATATGTTCTTCCCCCATATGGTCTTCTCCATAGTCTTCTAATACTCTTACTCTTCACTCAGGTGACCATTTTTTCTGTTCCTTGGACATCCAAAGATGTTCTTCTTGTTCTCTTTGTGCTTTCTCTTCTTTTATTCTAGACCTAGATTCAGAGATCTCTGTATGGTTGGATTCTTGTTTGAATCTCAGCTCAAATGTCAGTTTCTCAGAAAGTCTCTTTAATCAGCTCCCAGTTTGTCACTCCTGACCACATCACCTCATTTTCTTCATGGCACTTATTACTATCTGAAATGATCTTGTTCATTTATGTGTATATTACATAACTCCCTCAGCTAGAATGGAAAAGTGTTATTATTTATTTTTCAATAGAATATTACGTTAGTTCTGAGTCTAAGTCTCCAATAACCCAGCACCCTGTAGATCATAATTATAATGATCATAATAATCTACAATGTTAGCTCTAAATAAAATGTTAATCTTAAGTTAGATGAAAAAAAGAAGCTCATAAAATACCATATGAACAAAAAGTCAAAATTATAACAATGAAAGGACAGTGATTTAACAGTCTTAATATCTACTAGTCTAGTTTCCAAAGGTCCACACTGGAAAAATCCAACCTGCATTAAAGACATTAATAATTTAATGGATTGGAGAAAGTGTAATTAAATAAATTGGATTGAATAGTGTCTTGCCCCTTTAAGGGCTAAAAGGAGTTAAGATTTGGAGGATAGTTTCCTTTTAAAACTTCTCATGCTAGAGAGTGATCTCTTGAGTGCAACTTGAACTCCATTATGAAGAGAACAGAAGAAGAGCTTGATAACAGGTGGGAAAATGGGTGTGTGTGTGTATGGATATCTGTGTGTGTGTATATATGTATCATATATATATATATATATATATATTCGGAAGGA
>NW_006921615.1:1808647-1851043 GCF_000298275.1 Orycteropus afer afer
TTGGGCAATCCTACTTCCGTAGTGATACTGCCTCGGAAACCCAAGGAGGGGTCGCTATGAGTCGGTGCCGACTCGACGGCACATAACAACAACAACAACAACAATGGAAATGATCATATATATCGTCTGTTTTTAATATGTTGTTAAATTAATTATACTGATTGATTGTTGAGTATTGAAATAATTTGCATTTCTAGGGTTAACCTCTGGCAGTGTAGTGCCTAAGGCACTGGACTGCTAACCAGAGGGCTGGTGGTTCAAATCCACCAGCAACTCCTCGGAAGGAAGATGGGGCTATCTACTTCCGTAGTGATACTGCCTCGGAAACCCAAGGAGGGGTCGCTATAAGTCGGGTCTGACTTGACGGCACATAACAACAAAACAACAAGGGTTAACCTTATTTGTTCATGATATATTTATTATCCTTTTTGTGTATTGCTAGTTATTTGATATTTTGTTTGGTATTTCTGCATGTCAATATTCATATGGAATATTGTGGGTTTTTTTTTTTGTTGTTGTTGTAATGTCTTTGGGTTGCTTAGTATCAGGATAATACTCGTCTTATAAAAATAAGTTGAGAAATATTCCCTCTACTCTATTTTTGGGAAGCGTTCGTAGATTTGATGTTATTTCTTTCTTAAATGTTTGGTGGAATTTACCGTTAATGTCATTTTAGCATGGGATTAACTCATTACTGTCAAGTTGATTTGACTCATAGGGACCCCTTCTTGGATTTCCAAGGCACTATCTCTACAGAAGTAGATTGCCCAATCTTCCTTCTGAGGAGTGCCTTGTGGGTTTGAACCAACCACCTTCCGGTTAGTAGTCAAATGCCTTAGGCACTATGCTATCAAAGCTCCCTTAATAGCTATAGGGCTATTCATTTCTCTGTTGCTTCTTGGGTGAACTTTGGTAACATGTTTTCTAAAGAAGTTTTACCTTTTGTCTAAGCAGAAAAATGTATTGTCAAATGGTTTTCTGTGTGTAGCAATGTCCAATTTTCTTTTCTGGCATTAGTATTTTGTACATTTTCTTCTTTCTTTTTCTTTTTTTTTTTTTTTGATCATTTTGGCTTGAAGTTTATTTTAGATATTTTAAAAGAATTAGCTCTTGGTTTTATTTATTTACTCTTTTATTGTTTTTTCCCATAATTTTCTTCTTTGTGTTTACTTTGTGCTAACTTTGTTCACCTTTTTCTAGTTTCTCGAGTGAAGCTTAGATTGTTGCTTTGGGACTTTTCTTCTTTAAAACACAGATGTTTAGAGTTTTAAATTTTCTCTAAGCATTAATGTAACCAAAACTCATAAATTTTTATGGGTGCTTTTATATTTAATGCAATTCAAAATATTGTGAATTTCTATTGTAATTTATAATTTGATATATATTCACTATTTAGAGACATGTTGTTTAATTTCTTAATATTTAGAAATGCTCTTTCTATTATTAATTTGTATTTTAGTTGCATTTTTTTCAGAAGATGTAATTTGTATTATATAAATCCTTTTCTCTTTATTGAAACTTGTTATCACCTAGATTAGGGTCTGTGTTGGTGAATATATGATAGACACTTAAAAATAAGTATGTTCTACTGTTGCAATTGGCTATATTTTTACTATTTATTTATTTATTCTATCAAGTACTTAGAGAGATGTGATGAAATGTCTAATTATAATTGTGGATTTATTTATTTATTTTTCAATTCCATTAGTAATTATTTTATGTATCTTAAAGCTTTGCTATTAATTGCATAACCAAAAATAAAAAAAACAATCTCACTGCCATCTAGTTGATTTCAAATTACAGTGACCCCCTTTGGGTTTCTGAGGCAGTACATCTTTACAGGAGTAGATTGCCTAATCTTTCTTTCACAGAGTGGCTGGTGGGTTTGAACCACCAAACTTCTGCTTAGCAGTCAAATGCCCTGTACCACCAGAAGTAAAAGAACAGGAAAATATGTGGTGTTCAAACACAAATCAGAAGAAAATTGGAGAGATTATATTAATAATAGATAAAACAGACATCAGACCAGGAATATTACAAGAGATATAGAAAAATATTACATAGTGATAAAAGGAGGATTTATTTTTAATATCTTTAAAAGTGCCTATGTACAAATGCCTTTAAAAATGCATAGGCACTGTTTTATCTACTATTAATATAACCTCTCCAATTTTCTTCTGATTTGTATTTGAACACCACATACTTTTCCTGTTCTTTTAATTTCAACTCATTCATATCTTTATATTAAAGTGGATTTAAAAAAAATTATTGTGATTTGGGTGAAAGTTTACAGGGCAAATTCATTTATCATATAGTGGTTTTCACACACAATTTGTCTCATCACATTGACTGCAATTTTCCACAATGCAAGAGCTCTCTTCCCACTTCCTCCTCATAGTTACCTCTTCCCTTTGTCCTTCCTTCCCATGCACTTCTGCCCCTCTGAGCTGTCTCCCTGTGCATACTAAAGTGGATTTCTTATAGATAGAATATAGTTGTATTTTTAAATCCAATATGAAAAATCTCGAGGTTTTAATTAAAACTTTTGGAACATTTATGTTTAATATGATTATTCATACGCCTGGGTCTATGTTGAAGGTAGATATGGCAATCTACTTCCACAAAGGTTGACTGCCTCGGAAACCCAAAGGGGATAACTATGAGTAGAAACCAACACGATGGCAGTGGGTTTGGTTTTGGTTTGAGTTCGTGTCTACATTTTGCTCTTTTTTTTTTTTTTTGCTTCTTTTTTTCTATTTGTTCCACCTGTTCACTGAGCCTTTATTTCCCCCCTCTTCTCTGCCTTTCTTTTCAATTAATTGAATATTTCTATATAATCCTGTCTTATTACTACCAATGGCTTATTATTTATTGTTATGGATTGAATTGTTTCCCCAAAAAAATATGTTATAAATACTAAACTCCTATACCTGTGGATATAATCTCATTTAGGAATAGGACTTTCTTTGTTATGCTAATGAAACCATATCAGTGTAGGGTATGTCTTAAACTAATCATCCAGCCGTGTAGGTGCATACAATTTCAGAGTGAAATTGGATTAATCACTATTTTCTAAATATGCCTTGTACTTGTAAAACTTCATCCTTAAGTAAAGCTGTCCTGGAAGTCTGGAGTACCCTTTTCCCCCATTACCTGCTGGAAATACACAAATACACACACCCTCAATGTTTTACTCAAAAGTCCTCTCCTCCATGAAGCCTTTCCTAATCCTAATTGTCATATTTAATATTCTTTCCTCCATGTTTCAACAGCATATTGCTTGTGATAGCATTTGTACTATTCTTACTACTACAAAGCTCATGCTTATATTCTGTTTAGACTCTAAGAGCTTTGAAGCAAGAACCGTATCTTCATTTCCTCAGTCTCCTTCCTTCTGCTGCATTTGTCACTGACTGGAAACTCATCTGGGAGTGAGATTCCTCATTTTAAAGTAGAAAAACAAAGAGCATGTTATTGAGGGTAATTGAGCTTAAGTATAGGAAATTAATCTGCATAAAAGATCTGAGAATTCTTAATAACAAGTTTAAAGAGGGCTATAATTAGCTACTTACTCAAAATAAGGAACAATTTGTGTTGTGTACATGCCAAAGAAAACTCATTTTTATTTTATAATTAATGTGCTGCCCAAGGGACACTGGAGATGAGAGGCAAGAGCAAATTTCATAACTAGAGTGTTTATTTGTAATTAATAATTGTATATTTATACCTACATATTATTTTAATCTTGGTTAAGAATTATATGCAAAATAGGAATTTAAAAAACTATCTCAACAGATATTTCCTATTCTCCCATATTGGAGTAAGGTTTCCAATCTGTGATTTATGTTGATTTGAGTTAGTGGAATTGCTTATTACTAGTTTTGGCTTGCCAACTCAGCAGCAGCTCCCCAAACCATATACACCAGTTTCTCTTGAATTAATATTATAAAGCCTCACATTAGGGACATTTGACCTACTTCCTCCCTCAAATGCTGCTGAAGCTTCTTGGATATTGAATTTCAAAAAGCAACCTTAACTCAAACTCTAATCATTCGATTACATTTATAATATACTCATTATATAATTTGCAGCCACTTTCAGGCAATTCCTTAGAATTGCTATGCTAGGCTATTGTTTTTCTCCTATGGGATAGAAATAAATGAGAACAATTATAGCATGAAAGAAATAAAATCATAAATGCTCATTTATTTATATTAGTAGACTCGATGGCAGTGAGAATGCCAATAGAGGAGTATATTTACTTAAATGACAAGTCAAAGAATAGTTTATATACCAAAGTGAAACCACAGTTTTTAGAACCAAAATTTCATGCTAAACCATTGGACTAAATGAAACAGGAACCTATTCCTCTATTTATACCCTTCCCTCAGGTTGTAATGCTTCTCATAAGATTTTTTTTTCCTTGCCTGTATATATCCTACTTAATTTTTAATACCTTGCTCAACTATTGTCTCTTTGAAAAGTATTCCCTGACACCCACACAACTTACTAATCCATGTACCATTATATACTTATTTTCTCCTTTACTGCTTCCACCAATCCATATATACCTTCTCAGCCACAGATGAACACTATGTAGCTCATTTGAAGGACATTTCCCTATGTTCTTGAACCACAAATTCTATACCTTAGCATCTTTTCCCACCACTCCATTGTCAGTTTGTTGCACTGTGGTGGCTTGTGTATTGCTGTAATCCTGGAAGGTATGCCACTGGTATTTCAAATACCAGCAAGCCCACCAGTGGTGGACAGGTTTCTAAGACAGACTAGGAAGAAGGGTATTGCCAGGTCTACTTCTGAAAATATTAATCACTAAAAACCTTACAAGTAACAGTGAGACATTATCTGATATAGGGCTGGAAAATGAGTCCCTCATGTTGGAAGGTACTGAAAATATAACCAGGAAAGGACTGGCTCCTTAAAGTAGAGTAAACTTTACTGAAGTGGATTGAATAAAGCTTTTGGGACCTTCATTTCTTGATGAGACTAAACTCAAAGTGAGCAGAAAAAGCTGCAAATATCTACTAATAATAAAAAATGAAATGTATGAATTTTGAAACTAGGAAACTTGGAAGTTGTTAAAAATTAAATGGAATGCATAAAGATCAATGTCCAAGGCATCACTAAGCTGAAATAGACTGATATTGGCCATTTTTAATTGGACAATAATTTGTTTTATTATGCCAGGAGAAACAGGTTGAGGAGGAATGGTGTGGCATTCATCATCAAAAAGAAAATTTCAAGAACTATCCTGAAGTACAATGCTCTCAGTGATAAAATTATATCCATAGGTCTACAAAGAAGACAATACTATTATTACTCAAATCTATGCAACAACCATTAAAGATAAAGTTGAAGAAATTTTTACTAAATTCTACAGTCTGAACTTGATCAAACATGCAATCAAGATGAATTGATAATTACTGGTGATTAAAATGTGAAAGTTGGAAATAAAGAAGAAGCATTGGTAGTTGGGAAATATGGCCTTTGTGAAAGAAATGACACCGGAGATTGCATGAAAGACGTTTGCAAGACCAATGACTTATTCATCGAACATACTTTTTTCCCTAACGTAAACAGTGACTATTCACATGGACCAAACTGAGGGAATACACAGGAATCAAATTGACTATATCTGTGGGATGAGAACATGGAGAAAAGCTCAATATCATCAGTTAGAGTAAGGCCAAGGGCTGTCTGCAGAATAGACCATCAATTGCTCATATGCAAGTTTAAGTTGAAGATGAAGGAAATTAAAATAAGTCAAGAAGAGCAAAAATAAGACCTTGAATATATCACATCTGAATTCAGAAACCAACTAAGGAATAGATTTGACACATTGAACATCAATGATTGAAGACCAGATGAGTGGTAGAATGACATCAAGGACATGAAGAAAGCAAAAGCGCATACACATAATGGAATACAATGCAACATTAAAGAATTAATGACAAATCTGCATGGCATCTCATAAATTGGATGAATTTAGAGGCCATTATCCTAGATAAAATTAATCACAAAAGAACAAATAATGTATGATACCACTACTATAATAAGTTAATAAAAGAAAAAAAACATCATTCTTTGAAGATTATTAAGGGTCAGTAGGGAAGAGAGGGTAAATCACTAACTAGAGGGCAGACACATTCACTTGAGTGATAGCAAAAACAACATACAATAAGGAAGAAGTCAGGACAAAATGATCAAGGCAGCAGAAGACACAGGGAGGAGCACAAAAGTGAAATGGAACAAAGGTGAATAGTATTACATACACAATCTTGCAACAATAGTAATAACAATAATCTACAAGTGGATACATAGATAGACACTCAATCTGAAGTGGGCCAGGAAGACAAATGAGATTACATCCACAAATATATATAGGTCTGACAGAAATATCTCTACCTATGTATTTATGAGTGATGCAAATATATTCACGAATGTATTGAAGCATAACAACAACAACAATTGAAGCATGTAGGGAGCAAAATTATGAAAACTTAGTCATAACCAAACACCTTTTTTTTTTTTTTTTAAATTGTGATTTGGGTGAAAATTTACAAAGCAAATGCACTTTCCATATAGCAGTTCACATACACTTTGTCTCATGACATTGACTAAAATTTACCCCAATGCAACAGCTCCCCTCCCACTTCCTTCCAATAGTTACCTATTCCCTGTGTCCATCCCTCCATGCACTCCTGCCCCCTGAGCTGTCTCCCTGTGCATAAACAGCTCTTCTTTCTCCCATGATTGTTCTCTCCAAGGAGTTTATCTACCTCAGGTAAATGTTCAACTCATATGCTTGTCTTTGGTTTAGCTGGAAGCCACCGGTGTGGGTTCAATTCCAGATCTGAAGGGCAACTAGGGACCATAGTCTAGGTGGTTCTATCAGGCTCTGTCAGACCAGCAAACTTGTTCCCCCCCCCCTTTTTTTTTCCAAATGATTTTGAGGTTTTTTTCCACATTGTTATCCCTCTTTATCCAGGATCTCCTACATAGATCCTCCTCCGAGTGGTTGACAGTGGTAGCTGGGCACCATCTAGTTCTTCTGGTCTCATAGTCATATAGGCTGAAGATCGGATGGTGTACCAGTTGCCAGGACTAATTGTTTCCATGAATTTTGGTTTTCTTCATTCTTCTTTGCTCTGGATGATGAGAGACCCATCATTGCATCTAGATGGCTGCTTGCAAGGTTTTAAGGTTTCAGTTGCTACTCGGCAAAGTAGGAGGTGGAACAATGTTTTGTGTAGTATGTTATGCCAGTTGAGCTTGATGTCCCCTGTGACTATGGTCCTGAGCCCACAGGTTTAACTACTTGATCCTTCTGGGTAGCTGGCTGTGACCAAGAAATGACTACAATCTTGTCCTTTTTCAACTCTACTACACACCTGGGAATTCAGATCATACAAACATACTTATAGGACCATTGTCTGCCAACCCTATACATGTTCTTGGGTACACTCCCCATTTCATAGACATATCTAATAGTTCAGCCTGTCCACCCATCTATCCACTCGTATACCCATGCTTGCCTTCACTGACAATGCAATACTATATGTGCAAAAGGGTTCATCTTTGTTGTGTGTACCTCCCATGTACCTCCCTATGTATTCCTCTTCTTCAATGGCACCATATTGATCACTCACATTTGGTACATTGTCCTTCTCTTCACCCAAATCAATACTTACCTTTACCTATCTAACAGTGTTCCCTACCATCCCTTCCCACCCCTAGTAACCAACAAAGAAAATTCCTTTCATAGATAAACCTTTCCTTGACTGTTACAATAATGGACTAATACACTATTTGTCTTTCTGTGATTGACTTATTTCACTCAGCAGAATGTCTTCCAAGTTCATCCATGTTGTACGGTGTTTTGCAGATTCTAGGTTATTCTTTAGGATTGCATAGTATTCCATTATGTGTATGTACCATAGTTTGGTTATTCATTCCTCAGTTGGTGGACACTTAGGTTGTCTCCATCTTTTAGCTATTGTAAATAATGCTACGATGAATATGGCATATATCTCTTCTTGTCATGGCTCTCACTTCTTTAGGATATATACCTAGTAATGAGAAGGCTGGGTCAAATGGTATTTCTAATTCCAACTTTTTAAAGAATTGCCATACTGCTTTCCACAGTAATTGTACCATTTTACAGTCCTACCAGCAGTGTATGAGAGTCCCAATCTCTCCACGTTTGTTATTTTCTGTCTTGTTAAACATTGCTAGTAGGACTGGAGCAAGATGGTATCTCATTGTTGTTTTGATTTGCATCTCTCTAATCATAAACATCTTGAGGAATGAGTTGCTGAGCATAGGATTTCACTAAGTCTCAGAGAACACTTAGGTCAATTGGCATAGTCCACAAAAACAATGTTCTCCATTTGACTTTGGCAAGCATCTACTGGGGTCTTAAAAACTTTTGAGTGGCCATCTAAGTTGGAACTATTTGTCTCTGATTATCTGGAACAAAGAAGAGTGAAAGAAATCAAATAAGCAGGAAAACAATTAGTCCAAAAGATGAATGGAACATGTGAACTTCAGCCTCCATGTCTCTGAGACCAGAAGAACTTGATGGTGACTGGCTACCTCTGCTGGCCTTTCTGAAAGGGATCACAAGAGGAGGTCTTAGATAGAGTGAGAGAAAAATCTGGAACAAAATTCAAAATTACAAAAACTGTCATGTTTACTGGTCTGATGAAGACTGGTGGAACCCATGAGATTATGACCCTTAGCCACACTTCAAACCAGGAACTGAACAAAACCTCTGTGGCTCAACTTTCAGCTAAATGGTGGATAGGTCTAGAGGGTATGGACTCATAAGAACAACCAACCATACAAGATCAAGAGGGCAGCATTTGACCATGGATAAAGCTATGAAAGAAAGATGAAGAAAGTGTTAGATGTGGGGAGGTAGTGGAAAGAGTGCTGTTGCATTGTGGGGATTACAGTGAATGTCACAAAACAGAATGTGTATGGAATGCTGAATGGAAAATTAATGTGCTTTGTAAACTTTTACCCAAATCACAACAATAATAATAATAAAGACAAGAAAGAAAGAAAAGACCAAAATGAAAGTCAGAAGAGACTTGCTGTTGAATAAAAAGTAGTGAAAGCAAATGGAAGAAATGATGAAGTAAAATATCTGAGTAGAAGATTTCAAAGGTCAGTTCAAGAAGACAAAGCAAAGTTTTATAATAAAATATGCAAAGACCTGGAATTAGGAAATTAAAAGGGAAGAATGTGCTCAGCATTTCTTAAGCTAAAAGAACTGAAGAAAAACTTTAAGCTTTAAACTGCAATATTGAAGAATACTATGGGCAAAAGTTTGAACAATGCAACAAGAATCAAAAGAAGATGGAAGGAAGACATATGCATTGTATCCAAAAGTGTCATTCAAGCATTTCAGGAGATAGCACATGCTCAAGAGCTGATGGTATTGGAGAAAGAAGTCCAAAGTGTACTGAAGTAATTATTGAAAAACAAGGCTCCAGAAATTGATGTTGAAATTGAGATGTTTCATCAAATGAATGCAATACTGGATGCTCTCTCATTTATGCCAAGAAATTTGTAAGATAGCTACCTAGCCAACCATCTGGAAGAGATCCATATTTTTTCCCATTCCAAAAAAAAAAAAAAATTTGATCCAACAGTGTGGAAATTATCTAACAATATCATTAATAGCACACATAAGGAAAATCTTGCTGAAGATAATTAAAAAATGGTTGCTGTAGTACATAGACAGGGAACTGCCAGAAATTCAAGCTGGAATCAGATGAGAACATTGAATGAGGGATATCATTGCTGATGTCAGATGGATCTTGACTGAGAGCAAAGAATACCAAAAAGATGTTACCTATGTTTTATTGACCATGCAAAGGCATTTGACTGTGGATCAGAACAAATTATGGATAGCTTTCCAAAGAATGGGAGTTCTAGAACATTTAATTTTGCTCATGAGGAACTTGTTTATAGACCTAGAGACAGTTGTTCAAACAGAACAAGGGAATACTTCATGGTTTAAATCAATAAGGGTGTGTGTCAGAGTTTCATCCTTTCACCATACTAATTCAATCTGTATGCTGATCAAATAATCCAAGAAGATGAACTATATAAACAAGAACATGGCATCAGGATTGCAGGAAGACTTATTAACAACCTGTGATATGCAGATGACACAACCTTATTTGCCGAAAGTGAAGATAACTTGAAGCTCTTTCTGATGATGATCAAAGACTACAGCCTTAAATGTAGATTACCTTAACATACAGAAAACAAAAATCCTTGCAACTAGACCAATAAACAATATCATGATAAATGAAGAAAAGTTTGAGTTTGACAAGGATTTTATTTTACTTGGATCCATAATCGAATCCAGGGAAACAACAGTGAATAAATCAAATTATGTACTGAACCAGGCAAATCTGCTGTAAAAGACCACTTTTATGTGTTAAAGAACAAAGATTTCACTTTGAAGACTAAGGTACCCCTGATCCAAGCTATAGCATTTTCAGTCACCTCATATCCATGTGAAAGCTGGACAATGAATAAGGAAGACTAAAGAAGATTTGCTGCATTTGAGTTATAGTGTTGGTGAAAACTACTGAATATATCATGGACTGCCAAAAGAAGGAGCAAATTTGTCTTTGAAGAAGTACAGCTGGAATTCTCCTTAGAAGCCAGAATCACCAGAATTTGTCTATTGTACTTTGGTCACACTATCAGCGGGGCAATTCCCTGGAGGATATCATGCTTGGTTAAGTAGAGGGTCAGCAAAAAAGGGGAAGACCCTCAATGACATGGATGGACACAGTGACTGCAAAAATGTTCTCAAGCATAGCAACAATTGTGAGCATAATGCAGGACTGGGCATGATTCGTTTTGTTGTAGCTAGCATCCATATGAGTAAAAACTGACTCCACAACACCTAACAGCAACATATAATATCACTTTAGGCAACTCATATCTCCAAGTCACACCCAGTTAGTCATTATAGACTCAAAATCCTTCTATCCACCCTATTCTGTGAGTTTTTGTGTTCATGCAATTTGAGCCACTATCTCTCATGGCCATATGCATGTTCTTTTCTAAAATGTTATAACTGCTCCCCTGTCAAGAAGCATACAGCATTTCTACTTTTCTAAAGCTTTTAATTTTATGATAGTAGATGTGATAAAGAGCCCTGGCAGTGTAGTGGTTAAGTGTTGGGCTGCTAACCAGAAGGTTGGAAGTTTGAACCTACCAGCCATTCTGTGGTAGAAAGATGTGGCATTCTGCTTCTGTGAAGATTTACAACCTTGGAAATTCTATGGGGCAGTTGTACTCTGTTAGAGTTGCTATGAGTTGGAATTGACTTGACAGCAGTGAATTTTATAGATGTAATTTTAATAAAACATCTCATTGAATGTTTTTATTATTAAATATTTTTATTTGAAACCATAAGTTGTAAAATATTAAATGATACCTGTGGTAGTAAAGTTTGTGTGTCAGCTTGGCTAGGCCTGGTTGAGTGGCTGCGTAGCTGAATGTAGTTATTCCCCATGATGAGATTGGTAGTTAACGTCATGGTAGAATCTATTGGAGCAGCTGAGTAGCTAGCTGGTTTGGGTATATGGTCTGCTTCCCATATATAAGACACAGCTTTGGAAATGGTCTCTAGCTTATGGCATGCTAGAACCATTCATATAGCCATGTCGTCGTTCAGTAGGCTGCCATGCTCTCCTGACCTTGGGACTTATAATGGACTTGAATTAATGGCCTGCCATGTGGTTTGGTAACATCAGGACTGTGCCATTTTATTTGTTGACCTTGGGCTTGTTAGCCTCAGCAGTCAGTAGCTGCCTGAGTGAAGAGATGCCTTTAGCTTCAGTGGGCCAAGAGAAAGAGGCAGAGATGAAGCCCAAGGTTGAAGGGCTTTCACACAGGCCCTAGAGTCTGGCATTTTGAACTCAGAGTTCTAGCCTCCTGAACTGTAAGAGAACAAACTCCTGCTTGTTAAGGCCATCCCATTTGTGGTATATTCTTGTTAGAGCGGCACTAGGTAACCAGAACGACACCCCAGACCAGCACTCTCCTTTCCTCAGGGAAAACATTGTGAATGGTGTCTCTTGATCTTCTCAAACATATTTTATAAAGATGGAAGCATAAATAGGTATATATTCCTTCCTCATTGTCATTCTCTCTAGAAGTTAACTCCAGATATATGGACATCAGCTGGACTCCAGGAATATGAAACTGTCCACAATTCTTCATGTATCATAGGAATTAATTCTTCATAGCTTTGCACTTGAGCTTTTCTTTTGCCGGAATGCCCTGATGTGTCCTCCCTCTCCACTCCATCTTTTCTTGGTGAAATCTGCCTTTATCACGATCATATCACTGCTGAGCATGCTGCCTGGCATGGAGGAAGCATTTAGTAAAGGTTGAAAAAAAAAAGCACCAAACCCACTGCCACTGAGTCAGTTCCTATTCAAGCTGACCCCCTGTGTGTCAAAGTAGAACTGCACACAGGGCTTTGAATGGCTGTGACCTTTCGGAAGTGGATTGCCTAGTCTTTCTTCTGAGGCACCTCTTGGTGCACTCAAACTGCCAACTTTTTGGTTAGTAATCGAGTGCTTAGCTGTTTGTTGCACCCAGATTAAGCTGTTATTTTATTTCTGTTTTCAGTTCTTCCTTGATACAATGTAACATTTTTCTTTGTAAAGCAGCTGATCTTGAGCCTGAAGAGAATAATAGTTAAACTTTTCCAAAACAATTATAGGAAGTATGGAAAAATGCCAAGATATTCTTTGGCACAACTGAAGGAGAAAAAAAAGTAGTACAAAAAAAGAGATAAAGGAATAGAATCCTGGAAATAAAGTATGCTTCATTTAACTTAAGAAGTGTCCTGATTAAGGATGTATTTCTGATCTCTGATTTGATCAGATTGGATCCCCAGCTGTGTTTTGCCTCTGAATTTTCTGGTGGGATTTCAAAATTCTTTCATCAGAGAAAATATAGTACTCGCTTCTCTTTCCCGATATAATTGGTACTTTACAAATCCTTAACAATGAACATGATGATAGAAAATCACAAATTATGTTTCTGGGTTAGCAAATTGACTACTTAAGATGAGCTTATAGGGGCAATTTGGTTGGAAGTGGGAATAATAAGTCTTGTTTGAAGTTATGTTTGCATAAGAAGCATACTGTTTTTATTTTGGGGGTAGTTTTGGGAGACTCACTTTCCCATTTTCTAGTCACCCTTTGAGGAGCTCTGTATCTGTAGTGGTAGTGATACCAAACGAAATTCACTGCTGTAGAGTCGGATCCAACTCATAGCAACCCCTCCTTGGGTTTCTGAGATGGTGTCACTACGGAAGTAGATTGCCCAACCTTCCTTCCGAGGAGTGGCTGGTGGGTTTGAACTGCCAGCCTTTTGGTCAGCAGTCAAATGCCTTAGGAACTATGCCACCAGAGCTCCCTTCTTTAGTGATACTGCCTCAGAATCCAAGGAGGGGTCACTATAAGTGGCATCTGACTGGATGGCAGTGGGTCTGGTTTGGTTTGGGAGCTCTGGTGGCCTAGTACCTAAGGCATTTGACTGTTAACCAGAGGCTGGTGGTTCAAACCCCCCAGCCACTCCTCAGAAGGAAGGTTGGGCAATCTACTTCCGTAGTGACACCATCTCAGAAACCCAAGGAGGGGTTGCTATGAGTTGAATCCAACTCCATGACAGTGCATTTTTTTTTTTTTTTGTTTGGTCACCCTTTATAGTTACCCTGTTGACCGAAATCTAGTCACAAAATTTATTCCTCATATTAGTTCTGATTTTGTGTGTGTGTGCGTGTGTTCTACCAATATCATGGACAGTTATTTACAAAAATAGTAATGAAGCTATCTAGAACAGGAAGAAAAATTCTAGAGGCCTGATAACCCAGGCACAGTTGTTGTAACTTGCTTGTGTTCCTTTGCTTAGACCGTGTATATGGCATGGCTCAGCTTCTCTATCTCTCTCTCTTTTGTCATTACAGCTAGGAGGGAATAACGGTGGAACAAGTGTGCTCTTCTTTCACTCATACTCAGAGTCTGCAGGGTTCAAGACCTAAAGCTTAAAATTCATCTTTGCAAGATGCATCTGCACTATGACTAATGGCTTTATTAATAATGAAAGCCATGGTTGCAAAGTAAATTAAAGAGTAGAACACCTTTGGGACTACTGTCCATGAATGTCAAGGTCAAGGACAGCAGCTGGTACAGGGAGATCTTCTCCCCATATAAGTGAACATCAGGAGACCTGATTTCCAGAACTACTAGGTAACTTTCCACTCAGACACTGGCATTCGTTTGCCCAAAATGTCCTTCCAGCCCAAGACTTCTTATTTTACGTCAATAAATATAGTCTCAGATAAAGCATGACATTTAATGGCATGCTGAGCAATAACAAACAATAAACATTTCTCACCAGAAAAGCAAAACTTGGCAAACAAATAAACAAAAACAGCAGTGAAAGCTTTTTGAAGTAATTTATTCCCGAAAAGCAGAACTTGACAGTATCTTAAATATATGTTATTTGGTCTAAGAGGTAAGACTAGGAAATCTAATCTTCAACTATTTCCTGTTTGTTAGATGTAGTTTTCCTCAATACTTGGGGTACCAGATTTTTCTAAGGGACCAAAATTCTGAGACCTCTAATTCAGTTTCTTGGTATTCATGCATTTAAAAAGTAAATACGTAAATAACCAGTTGGCATTGAACTGATCAAGCCCACACGTGTCCCGGGATAACTCCTCCATAGGGTTTTCCATGGTTGCTTTTATTGAATTAGTTCCCTAAGACTTTCTTCTGAGGTACCTCTTGGGTGGACTCAAACTGCCAACCTTTTATTTAGGAGGGAAGCATGCTAACCATCTGCACTATCTAGGGACTCTTCTCCTCTTCTCTTTTTGTCTATCCACACACATAAACACACACATTACCCTTAATTGTTAAATATATATACCATATTTCTTTGCATATGACACAGGCCTTCTGCATTTATTTGCCAACCACTCTCTTCCCCAGGAGATATTTTCATAAGGACCACTATACCTTTTTTTTTTTTCCTTAAATGTTGCTGTAAAAAAATAAGAGTAGCATGTTTACAGAAATACGTTCTATGGAAAGGGAGTGGTTGACAAACGACTATAGAAGGCACATTTTTTTTCCTTAAAAATATGGTATGCAGTTTCAAAAGTTTGAGGAGTTACATTCCCCCCCACCCCCCGCCAAAGAAAATGCCAATGCATTTAAATAACTTTAATCACCAGAACATTTTCACTCATTTCTTTAGGGACTGTCTTCGTTCAGAATATGTTTAGAAAATGAATGTTACGTGTTCTAAGGAACCAAAGAAATTTTGTTAATAATAATAATAATCACCTTTAAGAATACCAAAAAAACTCTTTTTTATTGTTGTTGTTGTTAAGTCCTGTCAAGTCAGCTCTGACTCATAGTGATCCCATGTACAACAAAATGAATCACTGTCTAGTCCTGCACCATCCTCACAATCCCTGCTATTCTTGCTCCCATCATTACAGCCACTGTGTTAACGCATCTCATTGAGCGTCTCCTTCCTCAGTGACCCTCCACTTTACCAAACACAATATCCTTCTCCAGGGAATGGTCCTTTTTGACCACATGACCAAGGTAGGTGAGACAAAGTCTGGCCATTCTTGCTTCCAAGGAGCATTCTTGCTGCACTTCTTCCATGATAATATATATTTAACCAACATCACAATTCAAATGCATTAATTCTCTTTCAGTATTCCCTATATATTGTCCATCTTTCACATGCATATGAAGCTATTGAAAAAATACCATATTTTGGATTAGGTGTACCTTAATCTTCAAAGTGACATCTTTGCTCTTCAACACTTTAAAGATATCTTTTGCAGCAGATTTGCCCAATGCAATACAACATCTGATTTCCTGACAGCTGCTTCCACAGGTGTTTGTTGTGTATCCAAGTAATATGAAATCTCTGACAAATTCAATCTTTTCTCTGTTTATCATGATATTGTTTACTAGCCCAGTTGTGAGAATTTTTGTTTCCTTTATGTTGAGGTGCAATGCATACTGAAGACTGATCTTCATCAGTAAGGGCTTCAAGTCTTCTTCACTATCAGCAAGCAAGTTTGTGTCATCTGCATATTAATAAAAAAAAAAAAAAAAAAAACTCACTGCCTTCAAGTCAGATCTGACTCATAGAGACCCTACCTTGGGTTTCCAAGGCAGTATCACTACCGAAGTAGGTTGGCCAGTTTTCCTTCCGAGGAGTGGGTGATGGGTTTGAACCACCAGTCTTCTGGTTAGCAGTCAAATGTCTTAGGCACTGTTCATCCTCTAGTCCTGATGCCATGTTCTTCTTCATATATTCCAACTTCTTAGATTATTTGCTCAATATAGAGATTGAATAAGTATAGTGAAAGGATACAACCTTAAAGCACACCCTTCCTGATTTTAAATGTTGTGCCTAAGACATTTGACTGCTAACCAGAAGTCTGGGGCTTCAAAGCCACCAACCACTCCTCAGAAGGAAGATTGGGCAATCTAATTCCATAGTGATACCATCTTGGAAACCCAAGGAGGGGTCACTATGAGTAGGATCTGACTTGACGGCAGTGGTTTTGGTTTTTGGTTTTGTGATTCTGTTTGAACAACAGCCTCTTGGTCTATGCACAGTTTCCTCATGAGCACAACTAAGTGTTCTGGAGTTCTCATTTTTCACAATTTATCCATAATTTGTTATGATGCACACAGTCAGATATCTTTGCATAGTCAATAAAACACAGGTAGACACCTTTTTGGTATTCTATGCTTTGAGCCACTCCTCAGAAAGAAGGTTGTACAATCTACTTCCACAGTGATACTGCCTCAGAAACCCAAGGAGGGGTCGTTATGAGTTGGGTCTGACTCGATGGCAAATAACAACAACAACATTCTTTGAGCCAAGATCCATCTGACACTGGCAATGATTCCCCTAGTTCCATGTCCTCTTGAATCCAGCTTATATTTCTGGAAATTCCCTGTCAGTGGACTGCTGCAACCTTTTTTGAATGATCTTCAGCAAGGTTTTACTCGCATCTGATACTAATGATACTGATAATTTCCACATTCTGTTGGATCACCTTTCTTTGGAATGGCCACAAATATTGATCTCTTCCAGTCAGTTGCCTATGTAGCTGTCATCCAAATTTCTTGGCAAAAAGTTATAAGTACTTTCAACGCTGCTTTGTATGTTGAAACATCTGTTTGTTGAAACATCTCAATGGGTATTCCATCAATTCTTTGTGCCTTGTTTTTCACAAATTCCTTCAATGCAGCTTAGACTTCTTCCTTCAAAACCATTGGTTCTTGATCGTATGCTACCTCCTGAAATTGTTGAACGTCAACCAATCCTTTTTGTTTCAAAGTCTGTATATTCCTTCCATCTTTTTTTGATGCTTCCTACATCAGTCAATATTTTTGAAGTATGTTGTTGTTATGTGCCATCGAGTCAAACCTGACTCATAGCGACCCCTCCTTGGGTTTCCGAGGCAGTATTACTACAGAAGTAGGATTGCCCAACCTTCCTTCCGAGGAGTGGCTGGTGGGTTTGAACCGCCAGCCCTCTGGTTAGCAGTCAAGTGTCTTATCCACTATGCTACCAGAGCTAGTACTTAAATGATGTAACTTAAGGCTTGATTTTTTTTTCTTCATTTTTTTCCATTTGAGGAAGGTTGAGTGTGTTCTTCCCTTCTGGTTTTTTAACTCCATGTCTTTGCATATTTCATTATAATATTGTACTTTGTCTTCTCAAACCACCCTTTGAAATCTTCTGTGCAGTTCTTTCATTTCAACATTTCTTCCATTTGTTTTAGCTACTTTATGTTCAAGAGCAAGTTTCAGAGTCTCTTCTGACATTCATTTTGGTCTTTTCTTCCTTTCCTGTGTTTTTAATGACTTTTTATTTTCTCCTGTGATGCTCTTGATGTCATCCCACAACTTGTCTGGTCTTTGGTCATTGGTGTTCAATGAGTCAAATTTGTTCTTCAGATGGTCTCTAAGTACAGGTGGGATAAAATCAAGGTTGTATTTTGGCTCTCATTTACTCATATTTATTGGAAGCAAATGTTTTTTGTGTTAAGATATTAATTTCTTCAGCACAAGTAAGTTATCTCCTTAAATATTGCCAGTGTATCTATAGAAACAAGATCTAAACAACGCATCTGACCTATACACTTTTGCATCAAGTGTGATTGGGATTGTCAAGGGGCAACTTGTGAAAGGCTGGTTAGGTTCCCTCCGCTTCATGAACTGGGCAGAGGCACACAGTAAAATGAGTGGAAATAAAGCACACTTTATTATTATTATTATTATTAGTTTGTTATGTTCTTCAGAAGTTTTTACTCTTAATTGGCAATTGGATATTCTCAAGAAGACTTACAGTAAAGTTCAATGTTCTCATTTGCTATTAATCAATTGCAGTTTAAGTATAGTGTGGATAACACTCTTATGTTAAGCCATAGAAATATATGTGCAGAAGTATATGTGCTTAAAAAGATTTTAGGGATTTTCTAAACTTATGGCAATTTTCAAACAGTGTCTGATAAATAAGTTAGTTCCTTCTTCAACCATAACTCAACTAAGGCAACTCCACTTTTATCAATTTTACAAACTATTCTTTCAGTAAAATTTCATTAGTACATAGTATACTGTAGCTTCAATACTCTTCTGTCACTTTGTTGTACTGTGGTGGCTAACATATTGCTATAATGCTGGAAGCTACACCGTAAGTATTTCAAGTACCAGCAGGGTCTTCAGTGGTGGACAGGTTTCAGCAGAGCTTGTAGACTAATACAGACTAGGAAAAAAGATGTGGCAGTCTACTTCTGAAAGAATTGACCACTGAAACCCTTGAGAATAGCAATGAAACATAGTCTGATATTGTGCCAGATGACAACCCACTCAGATTGGAAGGGCACTCAAAATATGACTGGGGAAGTGCTGCCTCCTCAAAATAGAGTAGATTTTAATGATGTGGATAGAGTAAAATTTTGGGGATCTTCATTTACCAATGTGGCATGATTCAAAATGAAAAGAAAGAGCTGCAAACATCCATTAATAATCAGAATGTGGAATGCATGATGTATGAATCTGGAAAAATTGGAAGTCATCAAAAATGAAAGAGAATTCATAAATATCGATATCCTAGACATTAGTGTTTCTCTACTATTCATAAGGTTTTCCCTAGCCAATTCTTTGAGAAGTGGATGGCCTCTTCCTTCTTCCTAGAATGTCTCAGTCTGCAAGTTGGGCTGATATCTGTGCAACAGGTGCACCCCACTGGGTTTGAAACATCAGTGGCACAGCCTCAAGTCTCACAGCAACACATCACCACAGTAGGACAAACTGACAGACAAGTTTGTCTCCCTTAGCTATTGAAAACCCCTCCAACCACACTTACCTGGATCCCTGCGGCTAACTCCTCTAACTGTTCCAGACCCCTTTGCCTTTTCTGTCTTTTCCTGCTTCCCACCTCACTGCTTGTGGGGAGTGGCCTGGGTTACCTCTCCTCTCCTAGCTCCCTGCAGTTGACTCCTCAACCTGTTCTGGTCCCCTTTGCCATTTCTGTCCTCTCCCTGCTTCCCACCTCACTGCTTGTGGGGAGTGGCCTGGGTTACCTCTCCTCTCCTAGCTCCCTGCAGTTGACTCCTCAACCTGTTCTGGTCCCCTTTGCCATTTCTGTCCTCTCCCTGCTTCCCACCTCACTGCCTGTAGGTCTCTGGAATCTGAATGAGAATGCTATCACTTTAAAATCCAAAAAAAACATAGAAGCTGATAAAACAGAAAAGAAAGCAAGCCTTAATTAGAAAAAAAAAAAAAAAAATTAACCTAATACTTACCCTTACTGCATAGGGTAGTAATAAATATATTAAATGAGATTATGTATGTAAAAGATATTTTGGTGCCTTGATTCAGAGTCCATGCTTAGTAAATGTAGTTCTCTCTCCCTGGACATTCTTCAACCTTGTTCTGAAAACTTCACTTCACAAAAAATTATGCCACATAAACTCTCACTAACATATATATTTAGAAACAAGTTGACCTATATAGATACCTGTTCATATGAATCAAGAAATAAGATACAATAGAAAAGAAAAGCATATTTAAAAGAAGAAAGAGAAGATAAAAGAATGATTTCAAAGAGTAACTCGAGAAGACAAAATTTTACTCTATCCACATCATTAAAGTCTACTCTATTTTGAGGAGGCACCACTTCCCCAGTCATATTTTGAGTGCCCTTCCAATCTGAGTAGGTCATCATCTGGCACAATTTGACCTTGGTGACAGAAATAATGCTGGAACTTGAATGGTAGAATTTTGCAAGACCAGTGACTTGTTCATTGTAAACACTTTTTTTCAACAACCCAAATGGTGGCTGTACACATGGGCTTCACCAGATGGAACACACAGAAATCAGATTGACTACATCCGTGGCAAGAGGTGATGGAAAACTCAATATATTCAGCCAAAACCAGGCCAGGAGTTGATTGTGGAACAGACCATCAACTGCTCATATGCAAGTTTGACTTGAAGTTTAAAACAATTTAAAAAAGTCCACGAGAGCCAAAATATGATCTTGAGTATATCCCTCTTGAATTTAGAGACCATCTAAAGAATAGATTTGATGCATTGAACACTAATGACCAGAAACCAGATAAATTGTGGGATGAAATCAAGAGCATCATCCATAAAGAAAGCAAGAGGTCACTAAAAAGACAACTAAAGAAGAGAAGACCAAAATGGATGGCAGAAGTGACTCTGAAACTTGCCCTTGAGCAGAGAGTAGCTAAAGTAAATGGAAGAAATGACAAGATAAAAGAATTGAACCAGAGATTTCAAAGAAAGGCTCGAGAAGACAAAGCCAATTATAGTGAAATGTGCAAAGACCTAGACTTAGAAAACCAAAAGGAAGAACATGCTTGGCATTTCTCAAGCTGAAAGAATTGAAGAAAAATTTAAGCTTCGAGTTGCAATATTGAAAGAGTCTAAGGGTAAAACATTGAATGATCCAGGGAACATCAAAAGAAGATGGAAGGAATTCAGAGAGTCACTGCACCAAAAAGAACTGGCCAATCTTCATCCATTTCAGGAGGTGGCATATGATCTAAAACCAGTGGTACTGAAGGAGGAAGTCAAAGCTGCAATGAAGGAATTGACGGAGAACAAGGCTCTGGGAATTGACGGAATACTCCTTGAGATATTTCAACAAACGGATGCTGCACTGGAGGCACTCACTTGGTTATGCCAAGAGATTTGGAAGACAGCTACCTGACCAACTAACTGGAAGAGATCCATATTTGTACCCATTCCAAAGAAAGTTGATCCCACAGAATGTGGAAATTATCTAACAATATCATTAATATCACATGAAAGTAAGATCTTACTGAAAATAATTCAAAAACAGTTGTAGCAGTGTATTGACAGAGAACTTCCAGAGGTGCAAGCTAGATTCAGAAGAGGATGTAGAACAAGGGATATCATAGCTGCTGTCAGATGGATCTTGGCTCAAGGCAAAGAATACCAGAAAGATGTTTACTTGTGCTTTATCGACTATGCAAAGGCAATTGATTGTGTGGATCATGACAAATTATGGATAACATTGAGAACAATGGGAATTTCTGAACACTTGATTGTACTCATGAGGAACCTGTACCTTGACCAGGAGGCTGTCATTCAAATGGAACAAGGCAGCATTACATGGTTTAAAATCAAGAAGGGAGTGTGTCAGAGTTGTATCCTTTCCCCACACTTATTCAATCTACATGCTGAGCAAATAGTCCGAGAAGCTGGACTATATGAAGAAAAATGTGGCATCAGGATTGGAGGAAGAATCATTAACAACCTGAGATATGCTGATGATACAACTTTGCTTGGTGAAAGTGAGGATAACTTGAGGCACTTACTGATGAAGATTGAGGAACACAGTCTGCAGTATGGATTACATCTCAATATAAAGAAGACAAAAATCCTCACAACTGGATCAATAAGCAACATCACAATAAATGGAGAAAAGATTGAGGTTGTCAAAGAATTCACATTGCATTGTTCTACAATCGAGGCCAAGGGAAGCAGCAGTCAGAACATTAAGCGACGTGTAGCACTGGGCAGGTTGGCTGTGAAGGAACAGTTTCAAGTGCTGAGGAGCAAGGATGTCTGTCTCCCTGAGGACTAAGGTGTGTCTGACACAAGCCATGATATTTCCAATCACCTCACATGCATGTGAGAGCTGGACAATGAATAAGGAAGACTGAAGAAGAGTTGATGCTTTTGAGTTGTGGTGCTGGTGAAGAATGCTGAAGGTATCATGGACTGCCTAAAGAACTAACAAGTCTGTCCTGGTGGAAGTACACCCGAAATGCTCCTTGGAAGCTAAGATGGCCAGACTTCATCTCAGCTACTTTGGTCATGTTGTCAGAGGGGACCATTCCCTGGAGAAGGTTGTCATGCTTGGTAAGGTGGAGGGTTGATGAAGGAGGGGAAGACCTTCGACGAGATGGATTGACATGGTGGCTGTGACAATGGGCTCAAGTATAGCAAAGATCATGGAGCTGATGTGGGATAGGGCGGTGTTTCATTCTGCTGTGCTTGGGGTCACTATGAGTTGGAAATGACTCAACAGCACCTAACAACAACAATAGGCATTAGTGAGCTGAAATGGAGTGATTGAAT
The DNA here is from genome assembly GCF_000298275.1 of Orycteropus afer afer. NCBI lineage: Eukaryota > Metazoa > Chordata > Mammalia > Tubulidentata > Orycteropodidae > Orycteropus > Orycteropus afer. The sequence goes on from NW_006921615.1 coordinate 1,831,408, forward strand.
ATTTTAAATAGGACAGTCATATGGTCTGTTATGCTGGGAGTGACAGGTTGAGGAGGAATGGTGTAACATTCATCATCAAAAAGAATATTTCAAGATCTACCCAGAAGTACAAGGATGTCAGTGGTAGGATAATATCCATAGGCCTAAAAGGAAGACAAATTAATATTTTCATTATTCAAATTTATGCAGCAACCTTTAAAGACAACGATGAAGAAATAGAAGTTTTTTACCAACTTCTGCAGGCTGAAATTGATTAAACATGCAATCAAAATGCATTCATAATTACTGGTGTTTGGAATTGTTAAAGTTGAAAGCAAAGACTATGCATCAGTAGTTGGAAAATATGTCCTCCATGATAGAAATGACACTGGAAATCACATGATAGAAGTTCACAAGACCAATAAGTTATTTATCACCAATACCTTTTTTAAACAACATAAACAATGGCTATACATGTGGACCTCACCAGATGGAATGCACTGGAATCAAATTGACTCTATATGTGGGAAGAGATGATAGAGAATCTCTGTATCATTGGTCAGAACAAGACCAGGGACTGATTATGGAACAGACCATCAATTGCTTATATGAAAGTTTAGGTTGAAGCTGAAGAAAATTAAAACAGGTCAAGGAGAGCTAAAATCAGATCTTGAGTATATCACAACTAATTTTAAAAACCATCAGAAAAATATATTTGACACATTGATATGTTTGACACATTGACCACTAAAGACTGCAGACCAGATGAGTTGTGTGAAGATATCAAGGGTATCATACATGAAGAATGGAAAAGATAATTGAAAACACAAGAAAGAAACAGAAGACCAAAATTGGTATCAGGAGAGATTCTGAAACTTGGTTTTGAACAGAGAATAGCTAAAATGAATGAAAAGATTTGAAGAAAACAGCATCCTACTAACAGATGATGCCTTACATACCTCTATTAACAGAGATTTTGAGAAACTCAGTAAACCAGATGCAAATGATGATACTAGAGTTATGAGCAGTGAATGAGAAGATATAGTATTAGATCCAGTGAAGGTAGCAAAAGGGAGCAGGCTAAGCAACTGGGGGGGGGGCACCCAGCCAGTGGAGCCTAAGAGAAGTCATTAGAACTACAAAGGAGGTCAAGGAGGAGGGGAAAAAAAAGATTAAGGAACCCACAGTCAGTAGAGTCAGAATAGTCACACTGCAAGTATTTCAAGGTGAGCTGGTACCACGAGTGGGGGCAAAGATCATATTGGGAAATGGAACAGGATGCCTTAGCCTAAGCTGCTGTGGAGTCTGGAAGGGAGTGGAGGAAAGGGAAGAGAAACTCTCCAAATAACCAGAACCCCAAATTGGACACATGGCAGTGGACGGGAGTACAACACTTAGCAACCTTATTTAGCACAGATTGGAACTGGGGCTTGGAATTTTGCAACTTCATCAATGTGGAAGAGGGTAGCCTTTTGTCCTTTGGGGTGGCTAGTGTGTTTGAATTGCAGGACTTTGATGGCTGGGTGCCATCAGCAGCAGATTGCTCCAGATGGAGCCAGGGGCCATGGCTGTCCTTTCCATGCCTGCATCATTGACGGAATTATCTCACGCTAAGCACAGAAAATAGGCTTTGGCTTTTTCCCCTGGGGGTTGCTTCTTGTGCTGATCTCCTTTCTCCTGTACGAGTGCTCCTGCGAGAGAGCTGAATTTGTCACAGTGGCCAGTTCCCAGGGCCATTGGCTGAACTTAACTGGAGGCACCACTCTTCAAATGCTTTATCCTCCCTTCATTTTTCTATTATCCTCTTGCTCAATTTTTCTTCCCTTGTCTGGTCACTTGCCCCATTGCCTCCTTGTTTTCCTTCATTTTTACCAAACCTTTGTCCCTCTCAAGCACTCACTTTTGTTTTATCTTTTTTCTCATATATTTTTTCTTTTCTCCTATTTCTTTTTATTTATTTTTGTTCTATTTTTTCACGTTTCCCTCTTCTCTTTGGCTTTTTTCCTTCTTCTCTGTCTTGTCCAATGGGAGAAACATATTAACCCTCAACTAATAAGCTGTAGCCACTATATTGACTACCTCACCCAACACAAATAACACCAATAGCTCCTGCACCACAGGATCAACAGACAGTGGACAACACCTGCTAGTCCCAACTGCAAATCCTCTTCACGACAAACAGGGATCTGCACCCACATCCCTACCAGTGATTCCACCAATGCAAGGGAAGATGGAGGGCAACCCAGTACAGCCAAGTTAACAATCAAAGAAGTATACCTGCTTAACACTTCCAGATATTAAAACAAAGTAAAACCAGGGTGAAACAAATCAGTACATAGCAAAAAATAAAGACAACTTCAAAATGTCTAGGAAACAACAGAAAAATTTAGATTAAAAGAAAACAAAAACAAAAAACCAAGACAAGATAGAAGAAACCAGTTTCCAAACTAAAGAATTAGGAAATCTCCCAAGGAAGAACAAGAATGGAACTATATGATAAGGAATTTAGAAGGTACACGCATACACACACACACACACACATACATGACTCTCCAAGAGCTCAAGGAAACCATAAACAGACAGTACCCTGGAAGAATTCAGGAAAATCATTCAAGAACAAATAACAAAATAAATGCATAATTAGAAATCATACAAAAACAGTAATTAGAAATCCAGAAAATGAACACCAAAATTACAGAGATAGATAAAACATTAGAAGGATGGAAGAGTAGACTAGAATTGGCTGAAGAATGCATTTCCCAGTTAGAAGACAAATCCCTTGACACCAGCTTGTATGAGGAAAAATCAGAACAAATATTTAAGAGAAATGAAGAAAATCTAAGAGTTATATGGGATAACATGAAAAGAAGCAACACACACCTGACTGGAATAACAGAACAAGAGGAGGCCAAAACAAAACAAAACAAAAGAACACTGAGAAAATTGTTGAAGACTTGCTAACAGAAAATATTCCCAATATTGTGAAAGAAGAAAAGATATCCATCCAAGAAACTCAGCAAACCCTATACAGGGTAGACCCCAAGAGAAAGTCAACAAGACTAATTATAATCCAACTTTGCAAAACCAAAGACAAAGATAGAAACTTGTGAGCAGCTCAGGAAAAATGAAATATTACCTACAACCAACTAAAACCAAACCAAACCTACTGCCGTTGAGTGATAGCTGACTCATGGCAAGCCTTCCTTGGGTTTCTGAGGCAGTATCACTACTCAAGTAGATTGCCCAACTTTCCTTTTGAGGAATGGCTGGTGGGTTTGAACCACTAGCCTTCTGGTTAGCAGTCACAGACAACCAATAATGCAAAACTCTGATTTCTCAGCAGAAATCATGCATACAAGAAGCCAATGGGATGGTATATACAAAATCTTGAAGAAAAAGAATTGCCAGCCAAGAATTATATATTCATTCAAACTGTCCCTCAAAAAATGAGGGTCAAATCAAGACATTACCAAAAAACAGAAACAAAGGGAATTTGTGAAAACCAGACCAATCCTGGGGGAAAAAAAAAACAAAAAAAAACACCACAACTCACTGCTGTCAAGTTGATTCAATTCATGGCAACCCCTCCTTGAGTTCCTGAGGTGGTATCTCTATGGAAGTTCTCACCAACCCTGCAAGAAATGCTAAATGGAGTCCTTCTAGTAGAAAACCTACAACAGAGAACAACAAATTAAAATCAAGACACTTGACACCACCACCTAGAAACCAAACCAGAAAAAGATACTCAAAATAAGCTCACAAAAAAGTATAAATAGAAAAATAGGTGAGTCAATCTTAAAACAACACAAACAACAAAGCAAATAGAGGGAATAAAAGTTTTAATTGCAAACTTGCAAGTGGATAGGAAGACAAGACAAGGTCTTTATAGAGCAGACTGTTCCAGACTTAAGGAGATAAGAATTTACTTCAGGGTAACCACAAAGAAAAATAAAAATCCCTCTAACCAAACTAAGAAAGAAGAAAATCACTAGGGCTTAGTAAGCAAAAAACCAAAAATAATGAAGAAAAGAGAAAAAAGCACTTGAGAACAAAATGAATTCAGCACAAAAAATATTTGGAACAAAGAAATCATGAACAACACACAAAAACACAATAGAATGACAGCAATAAAAATATACCTATCACTAATTATACTCAGTGTGAATGGACTAAATGCACCAGTCAAGAGAAAGAGAATGGCAGATTGGATAAGAAAAGAAAACCCATCAATATGCTGCCTACAAGAAACCCACCTTAGACACAAAGATAAAAATAAATTAAAAATTAAGGGGAGGAAAAAAATAGATCATGCTAACGGCAACCAAAAAAAAAAAAAAAGAGCAAGAGGGGCAATATTAATTTCTGATAAATGAACTTCAAGGTGAAAACCAGGAGAAGGGACAAAGAACAGCACTATATGATGTTAAAAGGGTTAATTTACCAAGAGGACATTACCATAATAAATATATATGCACCCAGTAAAAGAGCTCCAAAATACACAAAGCAAATATTAACTGAATTGAAAGGAAAAACAGACAACTCTACAATAGTAGCAGGAGACTTTAACATACCACTTTCAAGGACTGAACAACTAGGAAAAAAAACAACAAAGATACAGAAGAATTCAACAACACAATTAACCAACTTGGTCTCATAGACATATATAGAGCACTCCACCCAATAAAAGCATAATACACATTCTTCTCTATTGCACATGGATCATTCTCCAGAATAGACTATGTGTTAGGACACAAAACAAGCCTCAAGAAATTCAAAAGCATTGAATTACTATGAAGCATCTTCTTGGATCACAATGCTGTAAAATTAGAAATCAACACTAGCAAGATGAAGGAGAAAAAATTAAGAATGTGGAAACTGAATAATCCACTGCCAGGAACTCTAGTGCTGTAGAGTCTAAGGCATTTGACTGCTAACTAGAAGGTTGGCCATTCAAACTTACCAGCTACTCCATGGAAGGAAGATGGAGCAATCTACTTTTGTAAAGATTTATCACCTTGGAAAACCAATAGGGGTCACTATGAGTTGCAATCTACTCAATGGCAGTGAATTTGGTTTTTTGGTTTTTGAAGAAACTGCTGGGTAACAGAAGAAATAAAGTGCGACATTTAAAAAACAAAATCCTAGAAACAAATGGGAACAAAAATACAACTTGCCAATAACTTTGGGACACAGCAAAAGTAGTAGTGAGGTCAATTTATAGCAATAAATGCCAACATCAAAAAACAAGAAAGAGTCAAAATCAACACTTTAACTCAACAACTGCAACAATTAGAAAAAGAACAACAAAAGAAACCTACAATATCCAGAAGAAAGGACATAATAAAGATCAAAGCAGAAATAAACGAAGCAGAAAACAGAAAAACAATAAAGAAAATTGTTCTGGTTACCTGGTGCCAGTCTGACAGGAATACATACCACAAATGGGATGGCCTTAACAAACAGGAGTTTATTTTTACAATTTGGAGGCTTTAAGTCTAAGTTCAAGTGCCAGGCGTTAGGGACTGGGTGAAAGCCCCTCAACCTTGGGGTCCAGCTATGCCTCCTGCTCCTGACCCTCTGGAACTAGAGGTGTTTCTTCACTCAGACAGCTGCTGGCTGCTGAGGCTGAGAAGCCCAAAGGTTGACAAGTAAAAAGGCACAGTCCCAATGTTACCAAACGACACAGCAGACCATTAACTTTAAGTCCATTGTAAGTCCCAAGGTCAGCAGAGCATAGCAGGCTGCTGAGAAACAACATGGCTGCATGCAGGGTCCAAGCGTGCCAGAGGCTAGAGACCATTTCCCAAGGCTTCTGCTTAAATACAGGAAGCAGACCACATACCCAAAGACAGCAACTCAGCTGCTCACCATAGATTCTACCATGGAGTTGATTACCAGTCTCATCACGGGGAATACTATATCTAGTTGCCCAGCTACTCAACCAGGCCCAGCCAAATTGACATACAAACATAACCACCACAAAAATCAACAAGACGAGAACCTAGTTCTTTGAAAGGATTAACAAATTTGACAAACCACTGGCAAATTTAGCAAAGGAAAAGAAAGAGAAGATGCAAATGACCTGAATAATAAATGAAAACGATGACATCAAAACATAATTAACTGAAATAAAACAGATAATGACAGAAAATTATGAAGAAATGTACTGCAACAGATTCAAGCACCTAGAAGAGATGGACAAATTTCTAAAAACACATGACCTCCCTAAACTAAGCTAGTCTAAGATAGAATTCTTGAACAGACCCGCAACAAAAGAAGAAATTGAGCAGGTCATTAAAAAAAAAAGTGCCCACACAAAGAAAGTCCTGGCCCAGACAGCTTCGTTGGAGAATTCTATTAGCTATTCAGAGAAGCTCTGGTAGCATAGTGTCTAAGGTATTTGACTGCTAACCAGAAGTCGGGCAGTTCACCCACCAGCCACTCCTCAGAAGGAAGGTTGGGTAATCTACTTCCATAGTGATACTGCCTCGGAAACCCAAGGAGGGGTCGGTATGAGTCGGGTCTGACTCGACGGCACATAATAACAACAACAACATTCAGAGAAGAGCTGACCCTTATACTAGTCAAACTATTCCAGAGCATAGGCAATGGAATACTCCTAAATTCATTCTGTGAAGCAAGTATCACACTGATATCAAAATCAGGTAAAGACACCACTGACAAGGAAGATTACAGACCAATATCCTTCATGAATATACATACAAAAGTGTTCAACAAAATCCCAGCCAACAGAATCCAACAACATATCTAAAAAATAATACACCATGACCAAGTGGGATTCATACCAGGTATGCAAAGATGGTTCAACATCAGAAAAACAACCAATGTAATCCACCACATAAATAAAACAAAAAAGGCTGGCTTACTGCAGCAGCAGTATATTGGCAGGGAACTACCAAAAATGCAAGCTGGATTCAGAAGAGGACATGGAATGAAAGATATCATTGCTCTTGTCAGATAGATCTTGGCTGAATGCAAAGGCATTGGACTCTGTGAATTGTAATTAATTATGGGTAACATTTTGAAGAATGAGAATTCCAGAACTTTCAATTGTGCTCATGAGGAACCTATACATAGACCAAGAAGCAGTCGTTCAAACAGAACAAGGGAATACAACAGAACCAAACACTGCCTGGTTCTGCACCATCTTCATAATTGTTGCAATCCTTGAGGCCATCATTGCAGTCACTTTGTCCATCCATCTTGCTGAGAGTCTTCACCTTTTTTACTGACCCTCTACCAAGCATGATATCCTTCTCCAATAAGTGGTCCTTCCTAATAACATGACCAAAGTACAAGAGATGACATCTCACCATACTGGCTTCTAAGGAGCATTCCTGCTATTTATGTTCAAAAACATATTTGTTTGCTCTGGCAGACCATATATCCTTCACCAACACCATAATTCAAATATATCAATTTTTCTGCAGTCTTCCTTATTCATTATCCAGCTTCCACATGCATGAAAATAATATCACTTGGGTCAAGCACATCTTAATTTTCAAAGTAACATCTTTACTCTTTAAACCTTTAATGAGATCTTTTGCAGCAAATTTTCCAGTGCAATTCGTTGTTTGATTTCTTGACTGCTGCATCCGTGGGCATTGATTGTGGATCCCAGGAAAATGAAATCCTTGGTAGCTTCAATCTTTTCTCTGTTTATTGTGATGTTCCTTATTGGTCCAGTTGTAAGGATTTTTATTATTATTATTAGGTGTAATTAATATTGAAGTCTGTTGTCTTTGATCTTCATCAGTAAGTGCTTCAACTCCTCTTCACTTTCAGTAAGCAAGCTTGTGTTATCTGTGTATCACAAGCTGTTAACAAGTATTCCTCCAATCCTGGTGTCTCCTTCTGCTTCATATAGTCTAGCTTCTTGGATTATTTGCTAATATACAGTTTGAATAAGTATGGTGAAATTATACCATCCTGATGCGCACTTTCCTGATTTTGAACTATACATTATCCCATTGTTCTGTTTGAATGACTGCATGTTTCGTCAGTTTCAGACTACAGAAATTGGTAGAAAGTTTCAATTTCTTCATCTTTTCTTTTAGTGGTTGGTGTGCTAATTTGAATAATAGTAGTATTAACTGGCCTTCCCTGTAGGTGTGTAGATGTTATCCTGTCACTAATAGCACTGTAGTTCAGGATAGAGCTTGAGATGTTCTTTTTGATGATGAATGAGATACCATTCCTCTTCAATTTGTCATTCACAGAATAATAGATCCTATAATTGTCTGATTCAAAATAGCTAATACCCATCCATTTCAGCTCACTAATCTCTAGGATATTGATCTTTACCTGTTCCATTTCATTTTAGATGACTTCCAACTTTCCTAGATTAATACTTCATACATTAATGAATATTTGCAGGTTTGCCCCCCCCCCATTCGAGTCATGCCCCAACAGCACATGATGATCCACAAAGCTTTAATGCATACATGTCATTAAGGTGGACTCTACTTTGAGGTGGCAGCTCTTCCCCAGTTGTATTTTGGGTGTCTTCTAACCTGAGGGTCTCATCTTCTCACACTATATCAGACAATGTTTCACTTCTATTCATAAGGTTTTCAGTGGCCAAGTTTTTGAGAAGTGTCTGGCCTCTTTTTTCTTTCCAGTCTGTCTTCGTCTGGAAGCTCTGCTGAAACCTGTCCTCCATGAGTGACAATGCTGGTATTTGAAATACTGGTAGTATAGCTTTCAGCCTCATAGCCACATGCAAACCACTACAATATGATAAACTGACAGATGAGTGGTGGAACAATCCTGTAGCTTAAAAAAGTTATGAACTACTGCTCTTTTCCACTCTTGTTGTTAAAACCACAATCCAAACCACTGCCATCTAGTTGATTCTGACTCACAGCAATTCTGTAGGACAGAGTAGAACGTCCCTATAGTTTCCAAGGCTGTAAATCTTTACAGAAGCTGACTGCCTCATCTTTCTCCTGTGGGTTTGAACCACTGACCTTATTTAGGAGCCAAATATTTTAATTACTGCACCCACAGAACTCCTTTTTAAAGCGGTTAGTGGTCATTTAGTCAGCTCATGGTGATATTACATGTTACAGAAAGTAATAATCCCTGGCCCTATGCTATCTTCATGATCATTGGTATATTTGAGTCCATTGTTGCAGCTCTTGTGTCAACTTATCTCATTCTGGGTTTCCCTTATTTTCATTAACTCTCTACCAAACATGATGACCTTTTGTAGTGATTGATCGTTCATGATAATATGTCTAAAATAAAGAAGCCAAAGTCTCAAAACCATTAATTCTAAGGAACATTATGGTTGTATTTCTCCTAAGACTGATTTGTTCAATTTTTGAGAAGTCCATGGAATATTCAATATATGTATATGTTGTTTTTGTGTGGCATTGTGTTGGACCCAACTCACAGAGACCCCTCCTTGGGTTTCTAAGGCAGTATCACTACGGAAGTAGATTGCCCAACCTTCCTTCCGAGAAGTGGCTGGTGGGTTTGAACCACCAGCCTTCTGGTTAGCAGTCAATTACCTTAAGCACTACGCTACCAGAGCTCCCATTATATATATATATATATATATATATATATATATATATATATATATATATAGCCAACACCACAATTCAAATCCATCAATTCTTCTTCTGTCTTCCTTTTTCATTATTCTACTTTTGGTTGCATATGAGGTGTTTGAAAAGACTGGCTTGGGTCAGATGTACCTTAGTGATCAAAATGATGACTTTGCTTTTAAAATCTTTAAAGAAGTGTTTTGGAACAGATTTGCTGGAGGAATATACAGAATCACTGTAACATAAAGAATTAGTTGACATCCATCTTTTCAGGAGTTAACAAAAAAACAATAGCTGGTACCAAAGGAAGAAGTTCAAGATGCACTGCATGCATTTGTGAAAAACTAGGCTCCAAGAATTGATGGAGTACCATTAGAGATGCTTCAACAAATGGATGTAATGCCCATTAATCTGTGTCAAAGGATTTGCTCCTATTCTAAAATGGATGACTAAATGGAATTCAGAAATTATTGAACAATATCATTAATATCACTGCTAGAAAAATTCTTACTGAAGATAATTTAAAAAAGAAATGATTGCAGCTATACATTGACAAGAAACTGTCAGAAGCTCAAACTGGATTAAGAAGAGAGTGTAGAATGAGGGATATCATTGCTGATGTGAGATGGACCTTGGCTAAAAGGAGAAAATATCAGAAAGTTGTTTATCCACATTTTATTGACTGTGAGGGGAATTCTACTTTGTGAATCAAAACAATTATAGATGACATTGCAAAGAATGAGAATTCCAGGACACTTAATTGTGTTCATGTGAAACCTGTTTGTGGATCAAGAGTTAATCATTCAAACAGAACAAGAGGATACTTCCTGGTTCAAAATTGGAAAAGGAATGCAGTAAGGTTGTATCCTTTCACCTCACCTATTACATCTCTATGCTTAATAAATAATCTGAGTGGCCAGATTATATGAGGAAGAATACAGCATCAGGATTGGAGGAAGACTCATTAACAAATTGTAGTATACAAATGACACAATCTTACTTGCTGAAAATACAAATGAGTTGAAGCACTTACTGATGAAGGTCAACGATTATAGCCTTCAGTATGAATTATACCTGAATGTGAATTAAACAAAAATCCTCAAAACACAACCAACAAATAACATCATGATAAATGGAGAAGAAATTGGAGTTGTCAGCAATTTCATTCTACTTAGATCAACAATCCATGTGTATGGAAGCAGCAGTATAGAAATCAAATGAATTACACTGGGCAAATGTGATGCAAAAGATCTTTCTTAAGTATTTAAAAGCAAATATATTCTTGTCTAACTCTTCTGTTAACTTTAAATATTTAATACATGTGAAGAGTGTCCTAAGTATTTGACAAAAATTTAAAGTTGTAAAGGATATTATTAAATTTCCCATCTTATAGGTGAAGAAACCAAAACACAGGGAGTTTAAACAATTGTAGCAAGGTTTCCCGGTTAATTCTTGGATTCCAACCCAGGCGTTTTGGCTTCAGATTTCATAGTCTCAGCCACTTTTGTGGAGTTACATCCTTTTGGTGCCAATCCACTTTCTTTCTGATAGCTTCAACAACGATAAAGACACTGTTGTTGTTGTTGTTATTTGCCATCCAGTCGGCCCCGACTCATAGTGACCCCTCCTTGGGTTTCCAAGGCAGTATCACTATGGAAGTAGGAATGCCCAACCTTCCTTCCGAGGAGTGACTGGTGGATTTGAACCGCCAGCCTCTGGTTAGCAGTCAAGTGCCTTAGGCACTATGCTACCAGAGCTCCTATAAAGACACTATGATACCTTTTTTTCTTTTTAGTATTTTTGTGGTAATTTTATTGGCTCTAGAAAGAAAGTACTCAGGTCTTACTGGCTTTCTGCTATTCCCATGAAAATGTCTGGAAAGTTATATTTATATATCCTCCTTCCTACCTCAACCCACTATTTGAGAAAAATATAAGTAAAACACAGAAGAGGAAAGATCACAGCTTTTCGCACCCTACATATTTCTGTGTGACTCCTCAGGGGCTCTCCTGTTCCCAGTGAGGGGACATCTTTGCCTCCATCTGATTAACGCTCACTCTTAGCTCTTTACCCTTCAGAACCCAGAGCCAGTGTGATGTGCATTGCCCATTAGCTTCTGTGCTCACTCATTACACACTCCCACAGCCTGCTTTGATTACATACACGAACATCTACTTTCACAGATATTTTAATTACTTTTATAGAACATAAAAAAAAAAAAAAAAAAAAAAACCCTCACTGCTGTGGAGTTGGCTCTGACTCATAGTGACCCCTACTTGGGTTTTGGAGGTGATATCACTACAGAAGTAGATTGCTCAACCTTCCTTCTGAAGAGTGGCTGGTGGATTTGATTAGCCAGCCTTCTGGTTAGCAGTCAAATGTCTTAGGCATTGCACAACAACATAGCATTTTATGAATGTTTTCCCTTTTCAAATTTTAATTTTGTATAACCATTTATTGACTAGCTAATACATTCACACGATTCAAAATTCAGTAGATCCAAAAGGTAAGTGAAGAATCTTTTTCCTACTGGTGCCTCCTACTCCAAGTTACACTGTCCAGAGACATCCAAGTGTGTGGGCATTGTAACATATAGTTGGTTCCCATTTCCCTATTGACCCAGTCAACTTCATCTTCTCTGTGCTACTACTGATTGTTCATGTGCGCATGTCTGGCCTTGCTTTTCTCTGACTTTTTCATGATTTATTTTGTTTATTGAATGGAATAATTCAAGTAAACAGTGCTTTCATTTGCAAAAGCCAGACTGCTGGGCCTCTCTTTCTTGGCTGGCCACTTATTTGCTATCTGTTGCTCTATTTCAGTTTTCACAATTGCCAGATAAAAAAGACATTTTGTCCCTGTCTTAAGTAGAATGCTATGAACATATTTGCTCCTTAGCAGTTGTATAAGTTATTGGGTAGCATGCAATAGAGAATTTTGTGTCAGAAGACCTGAGTTCAAATACATATTCCTCACCTACTAATAATATGATACTGGACAAGTTATTTTACTTCTTGGAATACCAGTTTACTTATGCAAGAGTGTTGATATAAGGACCAAAGGAGATAATGGATGGGAAATGCCAACGAATACTATTGTTTTTGTTAACTGCCTTCAAGTCTACCCTGAGCCCATGCACAGCTGGATCAGACCATTGTGATTCATTGAGTTTTCACTGGCTGAATTTTAGAAGTAGATCATCAGGTCTTTTTTTAATCTGTCTTATTCAGGAAGCTTTGCTAAAATCTGTTCAGCATGATAGCAGCACACATCTCCACTGACAGAAGGGTAGTGGTTACACATGGGGTACATTGGCTAGGACTCAAACTGGCTCTCTCACACGGAAGGTGAGAGTTCTACCATCAAACCACCACTGCTTCCCAGTTCCCTCAGCCCAGGCACATACTAAGCAATCAATGTATAGAGGCTCCCTGTGCAAAGAGCAGTTCAGACAAGGCCTAGAAGAGGGTAAACTAGTACAGTCCTTGACCATGGCAGAGACAAAGATTTGTCTTGAGCACTCAAGGAATCTTAAGGAACTTTCTTTTTATTTCCAGAAGAAATGTGGTATTGTCTACTAATAGCTGGATACTATAGATGTTGTTGTTGTTATTTGCCATGCAGTCGGACTCGACTCATAGCGACCCATCTTTGGGTTTCCAAGGCAGTAACACTACGGAAGTAGATTGCCTAACTTTTCTTCCGAGGAGTGGCTGGTGGGTATGTACGTGTGTGTGTGAGAGAGAGAGAGTGAGAGTGAGAGAGAGACAGACAGAAAAACAGAGAGAGAAACAGAGAGAAGAAGAAAGAGAAGGATAAAAGACAACAAGGGGAGATATGGGAACTCAGGAGTAAAATGGCAGACTGGAGCAGGTGGATGGGTGTAGAACCTCAGTTCTAGGGCTATAGAACTTGAAGGTAAGGAAACTCCAACTGTTTCAGAGATGTATGAAGGATATTTCTCTTCTAATGACTACTTATGTGATGGCACAGTGCCTAATGCATTTGACTCCTAACCAGAATGTTGGTGATTCAAACACACCAGCTGCTCCATGGAAGGAAGATGAAGCAATCTACTTCCATAAAGATTTACTGCCTTAGCAACCCAATGGGGATTGCTATGAGTCAGAATCAACTGGATGGCAGTGGATTTTTTTTTTTTTTCTTCTGTGTGATGCTGATAGTCATGAACAAGAAGGAAAAGTAATAATATCAGAGAAAACTTAATATTTATGTCACAATAGAGATAATGGAAATCTAACAAAATAAATAACTGCTCTGTGGTGGGTATGTGCTTGGTAGAGGCTGTGCAGTGGTTAGAGCGAGGACCCAATTCATATTTGGAAATAACAAGGAAATCTTTCTGGACTAAATAAAAAATGAGCTGAGCCTGACAATTGAGGAGAAGTTAAACAGGAGAAAATGAGGGGAAATAATGACTCACTTTTTCTATTAGGCTTCAGTGACTTTAATGAGAACAGCAGTGTGACAATGTTGAAGAATTTTTGGCAGGAGAGTACAATGATTGCATTTGTGTTTTAGCAAATATAGTCCTTAAAGCCATAGTGTAGCACAGGCAGTCATGGGGTTAAGATTGAGATCCTTTCCTGTGTGTCTTTAAGTAGAATTTGTGAATGAGTCTTACTTTAATGCAAGAAAAGGCTCAAAGCCTTTTCATGATGTAAAAGCTATATATGCAGCAAATGAAGTTGATTGTGATGTAGAATTTGTTAGGGGTAGGTTCAGTAGTTTCAAAATGGTGACAAATTTAAACAACATTAAAGGGCAAGTACCAGCTGTCTGTAAATCTGATGTTTGTAACTTGGTGATTTATTGCACTTGTTTTGGCATCATCAATCTAGTGAATATTTAAAAACATGTGAAATCTCATGTTAGCAAATGGCAGGGCATAAGCTATTGGGAATGTAAAATTAATTCAATAATTTAACAAGTAAATTTGACAATATGTGTATAAAATTGAAAATGAACATACTTTTTGAAATAACAATCCCATGTCTTGGGGCTTATGATAAGAAAATTATTAGACTAATTGTGATAGTTGGAGCTGTGTGTCAACTTGATTGTACTTCAATTCTGTGTGGTTTAAGCTGTTGTGATGTGGTTATTCCCATGATGAAATCAGATGATTATGTTTTGAGCAGCCAATCTGTTGAAGGGGAGTTTCACTAGGGGTGTGGCCTGCTTCCAGTATATCTATGGACATCCTGGGAAAAGAGACATTCTTCTGTGGATCAGGATTCTGTTGTACTGCCTACAACTGTCCATGAGCGAACAATCCACCATTCAGCCTGGAGATCTTGGATTCATCATTTGTTGGAGTCAACAGCCAGTACACTGCCTGCCAACCTTGAGCTCCTCAGCCCCTGCAGCTGCAAGAGTTGGGAAAAGCCTCCAGCTTGATATTTGATCCAAGAACTTTGGACTTGCCAGCTTCTATAAGTGTGTGAGCCATTTTCCTAAGATAATTTTTTTTTCTCTCTCTATATAAGCTTTACTGGTTTTGTTTCTCTAGAGAACCCAGTCAAAGACATTTGGTATGGGGTGTGGTTCTAGAGAGACAAAATCGTAAGAATGGGCTTCTTAAATTGGTTCTCCAGTTTGATTAATCTTAAAGACACTAGTGACCCTGCTTCTGTTAGTAAAGAGGGCCCTGCTAATCCGTGGTGTGAGGTGGCAACATTAATATGCAAAATAACACTACCAATAGATCAAGTACTTGTGAGAAGTGACGCTCTGGGGGATAGCATATTTGATACTTTTTGCAATTTTGTCATCATGAGGAGTATAAGGAAGCTGGTTGGTTGGTTCCACTTACACTAGACAAAGTGGTGAAAGAGCGAGATGAGCTCAGAGCTGCTGAGTCTCGGCTTAAATGCCGCATAAAAGACCTCAGTGTTTCCAGTTGTGCTCTGAAAGAAAGCCTTTTATCTTCTGGTAACAGAGCTGATATTGCTGAAAACCAAACCCAGAGTCTTATTGTAAGGGTGGCTGAATTACAATGCTAATTAAATTGCCAACCCAGATTGATGTCTGACATTAAAGTGAGGGCATTGATTGGAAAAAAATGGGATCCTGAAACCTGGAATGGGGACATATGGACAGATAGTCAGGAAGATCAAGATATGGAGCCTGTAAATTCTGTTGAATCCCTCCCATCTGAAGGGATTACTCTAAAACCATTAACCCCTCCACCTCAGTTTGATGGGATTAGCCAGACTGGTCCTGCTGGGTCATTGTCTGAGGCAGAGGCCATGGAAGACATTCCTGAATGTTCTCAGGAACTGCCCCAACCACCTGTTGTTGCTGCTAGACCTATAACTAAAGTTAAGTCCAAGAGATCTCCAAAAGGCTAAATAGAAAGTGTGACTGAGGAGGTGGTATGCTACACCTGGAAAGACCTACTTGATTTTGCTAACATGTACAGACAGAAACCTGGAGGATATGAATGGGAATGGCTACTGAAGCTGTGGGATAATGGTGCAAGGAATGTAAGATTGGATCTGTCTGAGTTTACTGATTTAGGCCTACTGCATATGGATTCTTCATTCAATGTTTCAGCTCAAGAGGTTAGGAAAGGATCTAATAGTTCATTTCGTTGCCTTACTGAAGCATGGATTATGCAGTGGCCTACTTTAAGTCAAGTTGAAACACCAGACTTGCCTTGGTATAATGTAGAAGAAGGTATCCAGAGGCTTAGAGAAATTGGCCTGTTAGAATGGATTTATCAGATTAGACCCCTAGAGCCAGAAATGGAGAGTCTAGAAGACACGCCTTTTAACAGTACTGTGAGGAATACATTTGTGAAGGGAGCTCCACCATCCTTGAAGACTGCTGTGATTGCTATTTTATGTAAACCTGATTTGACAGTGGAAACTGCCCTAATTGAGCTAAGACATTTAACAATGATGGGGCTGATTGGACCCCGTGGTAGTAGGGGCCAAATGGCAGCAGTTAATCGACAAAGGCAAGGTGGGTGTGGTTACCATAATAGACAGCAGAGTCGGAACAGTAATCAGAATAGTCTGACACATATGGAATTATGGCATTGGCTACTTGCTCCCTAGTAGTGAAATACATGGCAAACCTACTAAATATTTACTTGATCTGTATAGACAGAAGAATTCTAGGTCACATGAACAGTAACCTAGATTGAATCGCCAGAATACAGAGTCATAACCTTTCAATCAATTATCAGACTTGAGTCAGTTTATAGACCCACAACCCCTTGAATGAAGGGAAGGCCAGGTCCCTATGAGGAAGGACCCCACTACATTGCCAAAAATCTGTAATGTCAATCTTTCTCCTAGCCTTCCCCAAAGGGATCTGAGGCCTTTTATGAGAGTGACTGTTGATTGGGGAAAAGGAAATTATCAGACTTTTTGGGGATTACTGGACACTGGCTCTGAATTGACACTAATTCCAGGAGACCCAAAGTGTCATCGTGGCCCACCAGTCAGAGTGGGGGCATATGGAGGACAAGTTATTGATGGAGTCTTAACTAAGGTCCATCTCACAGTGGGTACAGTGGGTCCCCAAACCAATCCTGTAGTGATTTCCCCAGTGCCAGAATGCTTAATTGGATAGATATACTCAGCAATTGGCAGAATTCCCACATTGGGTCCCTGACATGTGTAGTAAGGGTGATTATGGTAGGAAAAGCCAAGTGGAAACCATTAGAACTGCATCTACCTACAAAAATAGTAAATCAAAAGCAGTACCGCATCCCTGGAGGCATTGCAGAGATTACTATCACCATCAAGGACTTAAACGATGCAGGGGTGGTGATTCCCACCACATCCCCATTTAATTCACCTATCTGGCCTGTGCAAAAAAAGGATGGATCTTGGAGAATGACAGACAGTAGATTATCATAAACTTAATCAGGTGGTGACTCCAATTGCAGCTGCTGTTCCTGATGTGCTTTCATTGCTTGAGCAAATTAGTACATCCCCTGGTACTTGGTATGCAGCTACTGATCTGGCCAATGCCTTTTTCTTGATACCAATTTTAAAAGACCATCAGAAGCAGTTTGCCTTCAGCTGGCAAGGCCAACAGTATACTTTCACAGTCCTTCCTCAGAGGAATATCAACTCTTCGGCACTATGTAATAGTTTAGTCCATAGGGATCTTGATTGCCTTTCCCTTCCACAAGACATCACACTAGTCCATTATATTGATGACATTATGCTGATTGGACCTAGTAAAAAAGAAGTATTGATGACTCTAGACTTATTGGTGAGACATATGCATATTAGAAGTTGGGAAATTAACCCAACAAAAATTCAGGCACCTTCCACCTCAGTGAAATTTTTAGGGATCCAATGGTGTGGGGAATGTTGAGATATTCCTACTAAAGTGAAGGATAATTTATTGTATCTGGCTTCCCCTGCAACATATCCCGCATTTGGGTGTGTTGCTGCAGCCTATTTATCAAGTGACTTGGAAAACTGCTAGTTTTGAGTGAGGCCCAGAACAACAGAGGCTCTGGACTAGATTCAGGCTGCCATGCTGGCTGCTCTGTCACTTAGGCCATATGTTCAGGCTGATCGAATGGTGCTTGAAGTGTCTGTAGTAGACAGAGATGCTGTTTTGGAGTCTTTGGCAGATCCCTATTGGTGAATCACAATGCAGACCCTTGGGGTTTTGGAGCAAAGCCCTGCCATCCTCTGCAGATAACAACTCTCCTTTTGAGAAACAGCTTTTGGCTCATTATTGGGCTTTAGTAGAGACTAACTATGGGCCACCAAGTGACCATGAGGCCTGAGCTGCTCATCATGAACTGGGTGTTGTCTGACCCACAGAGTCATAAAGTTGGACGTGCATAGCAGCACTCCATCACTAAATGGAAGTGGTATATCAGAGATTGGGCTTGAACAGGACCTGAAGGCACAAGTAAGTTGCATGAGGAAGTGGCCCAAATGCCTATGGTCTCCACTCCAGTCACATTACTTCCCTTTCCTGGTCTGTACCTATGGCCTCATGGGGAGTTCCATATGATCAGTTGACGGAGGAAGAGAAAACTAGTGCCTGGTTTACAGATGGTTCTGCGCGATGTGCAGGCACCACTTGAAAGTGGACAGGAGTGGCACTGCAGCCCCTTTCCGGGACTTCCTTAAAGGACAGTGGTGGAGGGAAATCCTCCCCATGGGCAGAACTTTGAGCCATGCTTATGGATGTTCACTTTGCATGGAATAAGAAATGGTCAGATGTGCGATTATATACAGATTCATGGGCTGTGGCTAATGGCTTAGCTGGATGGTATGGGACTTGGAAGGAGCATGATTGAAAGATTGGTGATAAGGATGTGTGGGGAAGAGGTATGTGGATAGATCTATCTGAATGGGCTAAAGGAGTAAAGGTATTTGTGTTTCACATGAATGCCCACCAAAAGGTAACCTTGACAGAGGAGGACTTTAAAATCAGGTGGATAGGATGACATGTTCAGTGGAACCCAGCCATCCTTTTTCCCCAGCTGCTCCTGTCATTGCTCAATTGGCTTATGAACAAAGTGTCCATGGTCTTAGGGGTGGAGGTTATGCATGGGCTCAGCAACATGGGCTGCTGCTTACCAAGGCTGATTTGGCTACTGCCACTGCTGAGTGCCCAATCTGCCAGCAGCTGAAGCCATGATATGGAACAATTCCTCGGGGTGATTAGCCAGCAATCTGGTGGCAGGTTGATTACATTGGACCACTTGCATCGTGATCACGGAAAGGACAGCATTTTGTTCTTACTGGAATAGATACTTATTGTGGATATGGATTCGCCTTCCCTGCATGCAATGCTTCTGCCCAAACTACCGTCCATGGACTTACAGAATGCCTTATCCACCATCATAGTATCCCACACAGCATTGCTTTGGATCAAGGGACTTACTTCACAGCAAATGATGTGGCAATGGGCTTATGCTCATGGAATTCACTGGTCTTACCATGTTCCCCATCATCCTGAAGCAGCTGGCTTGATAGAATGATGGAATGGTCTCCTGAAAACACAATTACAGCACCAGCTAGGTGGCAATACCTTGAAGGGTTAGGGCAATGTTCTCCAGGAGGCTGTAT
>NW_006921615.1:1852293-1853309 GCF_000298275.1 Orycteropus afer afer
GAGCTCCTCAGCCCCTGCAGCTGCAAGAGTCGGGAAAAGCCTCCAGCTTGATATTTGATCCAAGAACTTTGGACTTGCCAGCTTCTATAAGTGTGAGCCATTTTCCTAAGATAAATTTCTCTCTATCTATACATGTATAAGCTTTACTGGTTTTGTTTCTCTAGAGAACCCAGTCTAATGCACTAATATATAACAGAGTGGTTCTGAGAAGAAGCTCAGTGGTGAAACTACTTAGGTTCCAGTCCTATTTCTGCCTATATGATCCAGCAAGCTACTGAACCTCTTTGAGCTTTTTTCCTTATCTCATAGGATATTTGTGAAGATTAAGTGAAAAAAACTATTATAGAGTACTTAGCCATATATAAATATAGCCACACAAGTAGGCAATGATGAATTTTACTGATAATTACAAAATAAAAACCATATGTCCATAACATTGAAACTAAGGAAACAAAATCTACAAACTGGAAATTAGTGAAGAAGAAGGGGAGTGAGTCAGAAAGGAAGAAGGTATGTTTCAGAGCTGCCAATTGCTTGGTAGCAAGTGCAATTGACTAGGTGATATCACAGAATTGACTTAAAGAGCCCATATGACTGTGTATCCCAGGATTGTCATCAAGAGGCCCTATAATTGTGCTCAGAACCATCTGTGCTTGGTGGGGTTAAGGAGGGGGGAGAGAGAAGGATTTATCTGCCATTTCTGGGTGATTCTCACCACAGTATATGAATTCCTCTGCTCTCCCTCTCCCAACACTTCCAGGTTGCACAAGCTTCAGGTGTTCCTATATGGAAGTCTCACACATCAGTCACAGGGTACTCTGGAGCAGGAGGAAAGAGATCTATGGTACAAGCCTGAGGATAGGAGAGGTACTTAGGGTCATGTCCAAGTAAAGTTAGTTTGTGGAGAAACATGGTGAGACCTGTTGTTGTTGTTGTTAAGTGCCGTCGAGTTGTTTCCGACTCATAGCGACCCCATGCACAGCAGAATGAAACACTGCCCGATCCTGCGCCAGCCC
>NW_006921615.1:1878132-1889716 GCF_000298275.1 Orycteropus afer afer
TGTGGAAACTCTCAATCAGTACATCTTGATTGCATGCTTGGTTAATTTCAGACTGCGGCAGTTGGTAAAAAATTTCAATTTCCTTGTCTTTGCCTTTAGTGGTTGATGCAGAAATTTGAATAATAGTAATATTAGCTGGTCTTACTTGTAGGCATATGGATATTATCCTATCACTGACAGCATTGTACTTCAGGATAGATCTTAAAACATTCTTTGTGACCACGAATGCCACACCATTCCTCTTCAATTTGTCATTCTGGCATAGTAGATCATAGGGCTGTCTGATTCAGCTTGGCCCTATGCAGCCCATTTCAGCTTACTAGTGCCTAGGGTATTGATCTTTATGCATTCCATTTCATTTCTGACAACTTCCAATTTTCTTATATCCATATTTTGTACATTCCACTTTTTGATTATTAATGGATGTTTGCTGCTATTTCTTCCCATTTTGAGTCATGCCCCATCAGCATATAGAGGTCTTGAAAGCTTTACTCCATCCACTCACTAAAGTCAACTCTACTATGAAAAGGTACCTCCTCGTATGTCATATTCTGAGTGCCTTCCAACCAGAGGGCTCACCTTCCAGCACTATATCGGACAATGTTTCAGGCCAGTTCACGAAATTTTCCAGTAATATATTAGTGTTTCACTGCCATTCATAAGGTTTTTCACTGCAATTATTTGAGAAGTGGATGACCCCATCCTTCTTCCCAGTCTTTCTTAGTCTGGAAGCTCTTCTGAAAACTGTCCACCATGGATGACCAAGCTGGTATTTGAAATACCAGTGGCATAGCCTCCAGCCTAACAGCAACACACAAGAGACAAACTGACAGAGGAATGGTGGAGTTGAGTTATAGTGTTGATCAAGTCTTCTATTTTCTTGTTTATGTTCTCTGCTCCTGTCTTATCCATTATTGAAAGTGGAATATTGATGTCTCCAACTATTATTTTTAGATTGTCTCTTTCTCCCTTCAATTCTACTGATTTTTTTTCTTCAGATACTTTTGGATTCTATTGCTATGTGCATATATGTTTCTAATTGTTATGTCTTCTTAATGGATTGATAATTTTATCACTATAAAATGTCCTTCTTTGCAAACATTGACATATAGATGGGTGGACAGGCTGAACTATTAGGTGTGTCTGTGCAGGGGGAAGTGTGCCCAAGACCATGCATAGGGTTATCAGACAATGTTTCTACAAGTATATTCATATGTTCTGTAAGAATTCCCAGTTATATGTACAGCTGACAAGGGACAAGGCTGTAGTTGCTTTTTGGCCACATCTAGCTACCCAGAGGGAGCAAGTAGTTGGACCTGTGGGCTTGGAACCATAGTCACAGGGGACATCAAGTTCAATGGGCATAACATACTACGCAAAATATTGTTCCACAACCTACTTTGGTGAGTAGCAACTGGGATCTTAAAAGCTTGCAAGTGGCCATCTAGATGTAACAATGGGTCTCTCTTCAACCAGAGCAAAGAAGAGTGAAGAAAACCAAAGACACATGGAAATAATTAGTCCAGGTGACTGGTACACCACGTAATCCTCAGCCTATACAACTATGAGACCAGAACTAGATAGTTCCTGGCTACCACTGTCAACCACTCAGAGGGGGATCTCTGCAGGAGATCCTGGATGGAGTGGGAGAACAATATGGAACAAAATTCAAAATCTTTTTTTTTTTTTTTTTTAAAAAAAGGACCAAGTTTGCTGGTCTATTAGAGCCTGATGGAACCACTGAGACTATGGCCCCTAATTACCTTTCAGGTCTGGAATTGAACCCACTCCTGTAGTTTTCAGCCAAACTAAAGACAAGCATATGAACTGAACATTTACATTGGGTAGATAACACTGCTTGGAGAGATCAATCCTGGGAGAATAAAAATGTTGTGGGGGGAAGCTTGGAGGGCAGGCATGCATGGAAGACAGCGTGGGTGGCAGAAGTGCATGGAATAGAAGGACACAGGGAAGTGGTGACTATCGGAGGGGAGTGGGAGGTGAGCTGTTGCATTGTGGGAAATTGTAGCCAATGTCATAAGACAAAGTGTATGTGAGCTGCTGTATGGAAAGTGAATTTGCTCTGTAAGCATTCACCCAAATCACAATAAAGATAATAATAATAATAAAAAAACCTTCTTTGTCTCTATCAGCACCTTCTGTCTTAAAGTCTGTAATTTTGTCTGAAATCAATATAGCTAGTAAAGTCTTATTTGTGTTGTAGTTTACAAGGTATATATATATATATATATATATATTTACTTTTAAGTTCAATCTATTTTTACCTTTGAATCCAAAGTGTGTCTCTTATAGACAGAATATTTTTTAAAAATCAATTTTTATTACTTCTATTTTTATTGGAAAGGTCAGTTAATTTATATTCAATAATTACTGATAAGGTAATATTTTTGTTTGCCATTATTATTTGTTTCTTATCTGTTTATATATTTTTGTTTTACTATCTTAGTTATCCAGTGCTGCTATATCAGAAATAATTAGTAGATGGCTTACCCACCCCATTCATTGTCATGAAATCAATTCTGACTCATAACAACCTTTTTGGACAGAGTAGAACTGACCCATAGGGTTTCCAAGGCTATAAGTCAGTCTTTTCAGAAGCAGACTGCCTCATCTTTCTCCTATGGAGCAGCTTATGCAACCTTTTGGTTAGCAGCCGATGCATTAACCACTACACCACAAGAACTCCTTAAATGGCTTTAAAAAACATTTATTTTCTCAGTTTGCAAGATTAGAAGTATGAATTCAGGATGCCAGCTTGAGATGAAGGTTTTCTCTCTCTGATGGCCCTGGAGGAAAGTCCTTGTCTCTTTTCAGCTTCTTTTCCTTGGTTTCTTAAAAATCCCATGTGGTTTGACATTTATCTTCCCCCCATCTCTGCTTCTTCTTTGTGTCTAATCAGTTTGGTTTATATCTCAAAGGTGATTGGCTTAAGACACACCATACAATGATATGGCCTCATTAACATATTAAATAAAATCCTATTTCTGAATGTGATTGCATTCACAAATATACAAAAAAAAAAAAAAAAAAAAAAAAACCTCACTGCTCACTGCCATCAAGTTAATTCTGACTTATAGTGACCTCCATTGGGTTTCCCAGGCAATAAATCTTTATGGAAATAGATTGACCCATTTTCCTTCCACATTCACAAGTATAAAGGTTAGGAATTATAATACATATCTTTTGGTGACACATTTCAATCTATAACATCCTCTATTCATACATTATTTCCTTTTTCAAAAGAGAAATTTTGTATTGTACCATTTTAATTCCATTGTAATTTCTCTTGCTAAATTTTGAATTATTTTCTCAGTGGTTTATAAATTATTTTATAACAATCTAGTTCAGATTAGTATCAACTTAATTTCACTAACATACAAAATTTTACGATGATATAGTTTACCCCACCTTTGTTATATCTGGTGGCTTTGTGCCTAAGGCATTTGACGGCTAACCAGAAGGCTGGTGGTTCAAACCCACCACCTACTCCTTGGAAGGAAGATGGGGTAATCTACTTCTGTAGTGATACCACCTCAGAAACCCAAGGAGTGGTCACTATGAGTCAGATCTGATGCAACAGCAGTGAGTTTGGTTTGGGTTTGGTTTTGGTTGTCCAAAGGAGCTGTGGTGACATAGTGGCTAAAACATCTGGCTGCTAACAAAAAGTGGGTGGTTCAAATCGATCAGCTGCTCCACAGGAGAAAGATGAGACAGTCTACTTTCATAAAGATTTACAGATTGGAAATCCTATGGGGCAGTTTGATTCTGTACTATAGGGCTGCTCTGACTTCGAACTGACTAGATGACAGTGAGTTTCTGTTTGTTTGTTTGATATACAAGTTTTATCTTTATATATCATAAATCCATCAATAAAATTTTATAATTATTATCTTATGCAGATATAAGAAGAAAAAGACTTGTTGTTATGTGCCATCGAGTTGAATCCAACTCTTAGCGACCCCTCCTTTGGTTTCTGAGGCAGTATCACTACGGAAGCAGATTGCCCCATCTTCCTTCCAAGGAGTGGCTGGAGGGTTTGAATCACCAGGCTTCTGGTTAGCAGTCAAGTGCCTTAGGCAGTACGCTACCAGAGCTTCCTGGAAAAAGAGTTACAGAAAAAAATACATTTATGCTGTATTTTATATTTATGTGTATCATTATCATTACCAGTGTTTTTATTTCTTCATATGAATTCAAGTTACTGTCTAGGGTTCTTTTATTTCAGCTTGAAAGTAACTTTTGACATTTCTATTTTATTATTATTATTTTATTTTTTATTGTGATTTGGGTGAAGATTTACAGAGCAAATTCACTTTCTATACAGCAATTCACATACATTTTGTCTCATAACATTGACCACAATACAACAGCTCCCCTCCCCTCCCCCTTCCTCCTCATGGTTACCTCTTCCCAGTGTCCATCCCTCCATGCATTCCTGCCCCTTGAGCTGTCTCCCTGTGCATAAGCAGCCCTTCTTTCTCCCATGATTGTTCTCTCCAAGGAGTGCATCTATCTGAGGTAAATATCCAACTCATATGTCTGTCTTTCGTTTGGCTGGAAACCACAAGTGTGGGTTCAATTCCAGACCTGAAGGGAAGCTAGGGGGCATAGTCTCAGTGGTTCCACCAGGCTCTATCAGACCAGCAAACCTGGTCCCCGCCCCCTTTTTTTTTCTCCAAATGATTTTGAGTTTTGTTCCACATTGTTCTCCCTCTCTATCAAGGATCTCCTACATAGATCCCCTTCCAAGTGGATGACAGTGGTAGCTGGGCACCATCTAGTTCTTCTGGTCTCATAGTCATATAGGCTGCAGATCTGATGGTGTACCAGTTGCTAGGACTAATTGTTTCCATGAATTTTAGTTTTCTTCATTCTTCTTTGCTTTGGATGAGGAGAGACCCATTGTTGCATCTAGATGGCAGCTTGCTAGCTTTTAAGATCCTAGTTGCTACTCGCCAGAGTAGGAGGTGGAACAATGTTTTGTATAGTATGTTATGCCAATTGAGCTTGATGTCCAATGCGACTATGGTACCAAGCCGCAGGTTCAACTACTTGGTTCCTCGGGTAGCTGGTTGTGACCCAGTAGTGACCACAACCTTGCCCCTTGCCTTTGACATTTCTTGTAGAGTAGGTATGCTAGTGATTAATTCTCTCAATTTTTGTTTTTTTCTGAGACTGTCTTAATTTCTCTTTCATATTTTAAGGATACTTTTGCTCAACATGGAATTTTGGCTTACTATCCTTTTCCTTCAGCACTTTGAATAAGTTATTCCTCTATCTTCTGAACAGAAATTTATTTTCTCACAGTTCTGGGGGCTAGAAGTCCAAATCAGAGTCTTGGCCATGTCAATTTCTTCTTGGGGCTTTGAGAGAGGAATCAATCTATGCCTCTCTCCTATTTTCTTGTAGCTGCAAGCAATCTTTGTCACTCCTTTGCTTGTAGATGGATCCCAATATAGTATCATCCCCTGTTTAAGTGTCATCTATTTTTTTGTCTGTTCTTTTACATTTATAAAGTGTCACTTTGAAGGGACTAGGAATAAGAAACCCC
The DNA here is from genome assembly GCF_000298275.1 of Orycteropus afer afer. Classification (NCBI taxonomy): domain Eukaryota; kingdom Metazoa; phylum Chordata; class Mammalia; order Tubulidentata; family Orycteropodidae; genus Orycteropus; species Orycteropus afer. Next base: position 1,883,705 of record NW_006921615.1, read on the forward strand.
TCCCCCACATCTGGTTTGACTTTGTTAAATGATAATCTCTACAAAGAAAAAACTATTTACTCAAATCAGGTCTCATTCACCAGTGCAGGGGCTAGTCCTCCAATATATCCTTATAGGCTACATAATTCAATTCATAAAGTAATGTGTTTATTTGTAGAACTTTTACACTTTATTCTACTTGATGTTCATTTCATTGAGCTTCTTGAATGTATAGGTTAATGTTTTTCAGCAAATTTGGGAAATTTTAGGCTGTTATTTCTTCAGATATTCACTTGAATATTCCCTTCCTCTTGCTCATTTCCTGGAATTCTCATTACACATATGTTGATGTGCTTAATAGTGTCTACTTGTCTCTCAGGCTTTGTAAATATTTTTTAAGTATCTTTTAATCTCGTGTTCAGACTAGAGAGTTTCAACTTATGTATCTCCAAGGTTGGTGCTGTTTCTTTTTCCCCCCAGTGTATTTCTAACATGAGCACTTTACTTTTATTATCTAAAAATCAGAAATTTTTATTGGAGTGTAATGTAAGTTTTTACTTTCAACACCTCCGCATATTTGAATGGATTATAAGTGTGCTTCTTTGGTAAATAATAATAATAGTTGAGGACTTCCAGTAGGATGGTGGAATAGGCAGACAAGCTTCACAGACCCTCTTAAACAAAGAAAAGAGAAAACAATTGACAGAGATTGTTGTTGTTACATGCCGTCAAGTCGGCCCCGACTCATAGCGACCCCTCCTTGGGTTTCCGAGGCAGTATCACTACGGAAGTAGGATTGCCCAACCTTGACAGAGATAGAGAAGATAATCCTGGAATCTTTAGCTTCAAAAGGAAGTATACAGAAGTGGATTAGGCACCAACTAATAGAAAATCCTGAACGAAAACAGTCAGTATGGAGATGGTTGAAGCAGTGGACTGTCAGCTACTCTGACAGGACTGACAGCCTGAACATTTCCAAGTGGTGTTGGGACCTGAGAATTGACATAAAGATCAGCCCTGGTCTCCTAGGGCTGCAGGGACAACTGCACTGGTGGCTTATGGCTAAGAAGGGAAACAGCAAGGAGGGAGACAACCTGAGCTATGGACTTTTGGCTGTCTGGAGGGTGCAGCCATTTTGATTGTTTATATGCAGCAGGCATTTTGGATATTTAAAGTGAATAAGGTGCAGCCATTTTGAATGTTTAAGAGCAGTGACCACTTTGGATATTTAAAGTAACTGAGGGCACAATCATTTTGAATGTTTACAAGTGGCAGCCATTTTGGGTGACAGCATTCTCATTCAGTTCCAGCGACCTAAGAATAAGATCCATTTGCCAAGGATGGCAGGAACATATGGGAGGCAGACAACAGAAAAGGAGACAGGAGATGAGTGTATAAGTGCTACCAACTAGTGAATAGAGGAGCATAACACAGTACCCTGCTTACAAAGATAACACATAAACGAAATAAGGAAAATGAAAATTCTGGGCAAGTCACTCCAACATACAATCACCAATTAAATATAAACACAAAAATGTCACAATGTCTCAGAGACAACAGAGCATCACAGTCCACACAAACAAGCAAGACAAAGTGGTAGAAACAAGGGGCCAGAATATGGAACCAAAATACATCCTTGAGGAAGATGCAGCATTGGAACTCCTTGATAAGGAATTCAAAAGAATTATATTTATACACCTTCAACAGATTGAGAGATGGATCAAGGAAAACTGACAAAATTGAGGAAAGCACAGATAAACCCCGGAATGATTTCAAAAGGCAATACAAGAGCAAAATGACAAAATAAATGAAAAATTATAAATAATACAAAATCTACAGACACAAATCCAGAACATGAATACTAACTTTTCAGAAATAGATAAGTCATTGAATGGGCAAAAGAGTAGAATTTAATCAATGGAAGAGAGAATTAGTGAGATTGAAGACAATTATTCTTCTTTGGAAAGTGAACAATCAGAAAAAAGATCAAAACAAAATGAAGAAAGCCTAAGGTTCATGTGGGATACCATCAAAGAAATAACTTACATGTAACTAAAATTCCAGAACAGGAAGGGAAGAAGAAAACCACTGAGAAAATTGTCCAAGATTTGTTGGAAGAGAACTTTCCTGATATGATGAAAGATGACAATATATCCATTCAGGAAGTCCAACGAACCCCAAATAGGATAGACCCCAAAAGAAAATCACCAAGACATATCACCATCCAACTCATCGAAAGTAAAGACAATGAAAGACTCCTGAAAGCAGCACAGAAAAACAAAAAATTTACTTACAAAGGACAATCAGTAAGAATAAGTTCTGATTTCTCAGCAGAACCCATGCAAGCAGGACAGCAATGGAATGGTGTATATATAAAACCCTGAAAGAGAAAAATTTCCAACCAAGAATTACGTACCTGGCAAAATTGTCCCTCAAATATGATGGTGAAATTAGGAGATTTGTAGATAAATAGAAATTAAGGGAATTTGTTAAAACCAGACCAACCTTACAAGAGATACTAATGGGAGTCCTTTAAACAGACCATCAATAACAGCAAACAACAACCAACAATTAACCACAAGATGACATAACCCAGAAACCAATAAGGCTATAGAAGTATCCAAGATTATAACAGGGAACTAGAGACAACAATTGCGAATAAGGATAACTACAACCTAAGAAAGGGAAAAATAGTTTAGTTATAGAACTTCTAAAAGGTGAGAAAGTCAAGAGAGTTGGAAGATAGAATGAAATGTTCTAAACTCAGAGAGAAAATTATAAATCAGAGGGACCTCAAAGAAAAATGAAACCTTTCACATCACAATAAAAAGGACAAATGCAAATATTTAGCAAACACTAAAACAATAGCAACAAAGAAAATAATAACACAATTCATAAGCATAATAAGCTCACCACAGAAAATTATATGGAACAAAGAAACCAGGAACACTATGAAAAAACACATAACAGAATGACAGCAACCAATTCATACTTGTCAATAATTACACTGACTGTTAATGGATTAAATGCACCACTCAAGAGATGGAGAGTTGCAAACTGGCTGAGAAAACATAACCTATCAATATGCTGTCTACAAGAGACACACCTTATAGAGAAAGTGAAAATAGACTAAAAATCAAAAGTTGGAAGAAGATATATCAAGCACATGGCAACTGAAAAAGAGCAAGGGTGGCAATATTAATTTCTGATAAAATTGACTTTAAGACAAAAACCACCACATGGCACAAGGAAGGACATTATGTAATGAATAAAGCACCAATTGAACAAGAAGATATAACTATAATAAATATCTATGCACCCAATGAAAGCATCCCAAAATACATAAATCAGACTTTAAAAGAGTTGAAAAGCCAAATAGATGATCCACAGTCATAGTGGGAGCCTTTAATACACCATTTTCAAAGAAAGATAGAACAAATGGAGAGAGATTCAACAAAGACACAGAAGAGCTAAACAATAAAATCCACCAACTTGACCATATAGACAGAGCACATCACCCAACAACAGCACAATACACATTCTTTTCCAGTGCACATGGAACATTCTCCAGGATAGACCATATGTTAGGCCATAAAGCAAGCATTAATAAATTTAAAAACATTGAAATACTGGAAAACATCCTCTCAGATCACAGTGCTATTGAATTAGAAATCAACAATAGGAAGATCAAAATTCAAAAATTCCTTGAATCAAACAAGAATGAAAACACAACATACCAAAATATTTAGGACACAGTAAAAGCAATGATCGGAGGCTAATTTTTAGCAATAAATGCCCCCATCAAAAAGAAGAAAGAGCCAACATCAAGACTTTAAACCAACATCTCCAACAATTAGTAAAAGAACAGCAAGAAAAACCTACAGTCACACGAAGAAAGGAAATAATAAAGATTCAAGCAGAAATCAATGAAACAGAAAATAGAAAGACAATAGAAAAAATCAACAAGACTAGAAGTTGGTTTTTTGAAAAGATTAATAAAATCGACAAACCACTGCCAAATTTAACTATGGAAAAGAGGGAGTGAATACAAATAACGTGAATAAAAAACAAAATGAATGACATCACAACAGAACCAACTGAAATAAAAAGGATACTATCAGGATACTATGAAGAACTGTACTCCAACAAATTTGAAAATCTGAAAGAAATGGACAGATTCTAGAAACACAACACTTACCTAAACTAATACAGACTGATTTGAAAAAATTGAACAGATCCATAACAAAAGAAGAAATTGAACAGATCATAAAAAAATGACCGACTAAAAAAAGTCTTGGCCCAGACAGTTTCACTGGAGAATTCTACCAAACATTCAGAGAAGAACTGATACCAAACCTACACAAACTATTCCAAAACATACAAAAGGATGGGATCCTTCCTAATTCATTTTATGAAGCAAGCATAATCTTGATACCAAATCAAGACAAAGACATTACTCAAAAGGAAAACTACAGAACAATATCCCTCATGAATATAGATGCAAAAATCTTCAACAAAATCCTAGCCAATAGACTCCAACAACATATCCAAAAAATAATTCATTATGACTAAGTGGGGTTGATATCAGGTATGCAAGTATGGTCCAACATTAGAAAAACAATCAGCATCATTCACCACATAAATAAAACAAAGGAGAAGAATCATATGATCATATCAATTGATGCAGAAAAGACAATTGATAAAATCCAACACCAATTCCTGATCAAAACTCTCAGCAAAATAGGAATAAAAGGGACTTTTCTCACCATAATAAAGGGTATATATGCAAAACAAACAACCAACATTATTCTGAATGGAGAGAGAATGAAGCCATTCCCTTTGTGAGCAGGAACCAGACAAGGATGCCCTCTATCACCACTTCTATTCAGCATTGTATTGGAAGTCCTAGCCAGGGCAATAAGGCAAGAAAGGGAAATCAAAGGCATCCAAATTGGTAAGAAAGAAGTCAAACTATCACTGTTTGCTAATGATGTGATCCTATACGTAGAAAACCCAAGAGACTCAGTCAAAAATCTACTGGAAGTAATTGAGAGATTTAGCATCATGGCAGGATATAAGATCAACATCCAAAAATCAGTTGGTAAATATTCTAAAGAATTGAGAGCCAGGAGAAGAACAGACATATGCACACCTATGTTCATCACAGAACTATTCAGGATAGCCAAAAGATGGAAACAACTTAAGTGCCCATCAACTGAAGAATGGATAAGCAAACTATGGTACATACACACAATGGAATACTATGAAACCCTAAAGAATAACATAGAGTCTGCAAAACACTGCATAATGTGGATGAATTTGGAGGACATTATGCTGAGTGAAATAAGTCAACCACAGAAGAGCAGACATTGTATTAGTCCATTAATGTAAAAGTCAAGGAATGGTTTATATATGGAAGGAAATTTTATTTGTTGGTTATCAGGGGTGGGAGGGGAAGGGAGGAGGAAACACTGTTAGATAGAGGCAAGTATTGATTTGGGTGAAGAGAAGGGCAATGTATCAAATGTGAGTGATCAACACAGTAGCATTGAGGAAAAGGAAGACATAGAGAGGTACATGGGAGGTACTGACAACAAAGATGAACCCTTTTGCAAATACAGTACTGCACTGTCAGTGAAGGCAAACACAGGTATATGGGTGGATAGATGGGTGGACAGGCTGAACTATTATGTATGTCTATGCAGGGAAGAGTGTGTTCAAGACCATGTAAAGGGTTGGCAGACAATGTTTCTGCAAGTGTTTTGGTATCTTGTTGTTGTTGTTGTTAAGTGCCGTTGAGTCATTTCTGACTCATAGCGACCCCATGCACAGCAGAATGAAACACTTCCCAATCCCGTGTCAACCCCACAATCCATGCTATACTTGATCCCATCATCGCAGCCACCGTATCAATCCATCTCGTTGAAGGCCTCCCCCTCTTTAGTCGACCCTCCACCTTACCAAGCATGACATCCTTCTCCAGGGAATGGTCCCTTCTGACAACATGACCAAAATAGGTGAGACGAAGTCTGG
>NW_006921615.1:1892131-1902624 GCF_000298275.1 Orycteropus afer afer
GTTCATTGCAAACACCTTTTTTCAACAACACAAACGGAGGCTGTACACGTGGACTTCACCAGATGGAACACACAGGAATCAGATTGACTACATCTGTGGCTAGAGTGTTTTGGTATATTCTGTAACAATTCCCCAGTATATACTAGGGCTGACAAGGGACAAGTTTGTTGTCATCCCTTGGCCAAAGCCAGCTACCCAGAGGGAGCAAGTAGTTGGACCTGTGGGCTTGGGACCATAGTCACAGGGGACTTCAAGCTCAATTGGCATACTACACAAAACATTTTTCCACATCCTACTTTGGTGAGTAGTGACTGGGATCTCAGAAGCTTGCAATTGACCATCTAGATGCAACGTTCAGTCTCTCCTCACCCAGAGCAAAGAAGAATGAAGAAAACGAACAATTCATGGAAACAATTAGTCCAAGCAACTGGTACACCATGTGATCCTCAGCCTATATGACTATGAGACCAGAAGAAACTAGATGGTGCCCAGCTACCACTGTCAACCATTCCGAGGGGGATCTCTGTAGGACAGCCTGGATAGAGTGGGAGAACTATGTGGTACAAAACTCAAAATCATTTGGGAAAAAAAGGGACCAGATTTGCTGGTCTGATAGAGCCTGATGGAACCACTGAGACTGAGACTTTGGCCCCTAGCTTTCCTGTGGCTTCCAGCCAAACAGAAGGCAAGCATATGAGTTGAACATTTACACTAGGTAGATACACTCCCTGGAGAGAACAATCATGGGAGAAGGAAGGGCTGCTTATGCACAGGGAGACAGCTCAGGGGGCAGGAGTACATGGAGGGATGGACACAGGGAAGAGGTAACTATTGGGAGGAAGCGGGAGGGGTGCTGTTGTAATGTGGTAAATTGTAGTCAATGTCATGAGACAAAGCATATGTGAACTGCTGTATGGAAAGTGAATTTGCTCTGTAAACTCTCACCCAAATCACAACTAAAAAAAGGAAATAAAAAGAAAGAAAAATACGTTGGACTAATGATTTGAAAATATTTTTTAATTTATCTAGCAGAAAGATACCCATGCCAATATATAAAAACTAATATAATTTTATTATGAATGGTGTGATGGTCAAATTTGTGTTTCAACTTGGCTAGGCCCAGTTGAGTGGCTGGGCAGTTGGATTTAGACTGGTAATCAACTCCATGGTGGAATCTACTATGAGCAGCTGAGTAGCTGCCTTGGGTATGTGGTCTATTTCCCATATATAAGAAACTGCTTTGGGAATGGTCTCTAGCTTATGGCACTCTTGAACCCTGCATGTAGCTGTGTCATTATTCAGCAGCCTGCCATGCTCTGCTGATCCTGGGACTTTCAATGGACTTGAATTAATGGCCTGCTGTGTGGTTTGGGAACATCAGGACTGTACCTTTTTAGTTGTCAACCTTGGGCTTGTCAGCCTCAGCAGCCAGCAGCTAATACCAGAAATTTCTAATTCCAGAAATGAATGATATAGGGCAATAGGAGTCTGATGAATTCAAAGTAATGCAAAATAACATACTTTGCAGACAATAAAGTGAAATAAACATCATATACATACATATGTACACACACACACACATATATATGATATATCTATATCTATATCTATATCTATATCTATATCTATATATCTATATCTATATATGATATATATAGATACATCTCAGGAGCTCTTCTAGCATAGTGCCTAAGGCATTTGACTGCTAAACAGAAGGCTGGCAGTTCAAACTCACCAACCACTCCTTGGAAGGAAGACTGGGCAATCTACTTCCATTGTGATACTGCCTTGGAAACCCAAGGAGGGGCTGCTATGAGTCGGGGCTGACTCGACGGCACATAACAGCAACAACAAATATATCTCTCATTGCTGTTTAGTGTTTTTGACTCATAGCAACCCCTCCTTGGGTTTCCAAGGCGGTATCTCTATTGAAATAGATTGCCCAATCTTCCTTCCGAGGAGTCGCTGGTGGGTATGAACCACCAGCCTTCTGGTTAGCAGTCAAATGCCTTAGGCAGTACACCATCAGCTCGTTTGTGTGTGTGTGTGTGTATTTTTTTTTACCCAAAAGTAAACTGTTTCTACATGACTTGCATAATTTACTTGTGGTCACACGCTTTTCTGAAGATATCACTTTCTACATTATATTACAAGTTTTTGTGTGTATCTCATATTCAAAGCTGTGCTTGGAACTCCTTGTAAGCTGTTTATCTATTATTCAACTTTGGATATTAGAATAGTGCCTGGCTATGTTAGCCAGCGTTCCACAAGATGGTGAACTTTATATGAGAAGACAACTCTCAAGTTTGCTTATTTTTTTTGTGCTTTAATTCATTCTTATCTTGACTTGGGGAAAAATAAGAAAATTAGATTATGTTTGGATGTGGTTATATCTCCAGGTAAAACAAATATTGCTTTGTTTTATTTCAAAGGTATTTCACTTAAACTTCTTGTTAGCTAAATTGTTTTAATGTGTATCTATGAATGCTTGTGGCTTATTATAAACTCCCTCTTCCTAATCTTCCTATGTTCCTATGTCCATTTTAGCAAATTATGAAATTTAGAGGTAAAATTATTTTCCAGGCTTTCAATGTTAGTATACCTCCTATGTTTCCACCAATTTTATATAAAATTTTTGAAGTAGAAAATACATACAGTTAGTAAAACTAACTGTGCCTTATTTTTCTGTTGGCTAATTAATATGAGAAAATTTCAAAAGGTTTGGTGTCACTGGTCACAAATTTATTGACTGTGAGTTAGAAGAGAACTAGAATCTTGACTTATATAGACCCAACAAGAATACAAAATAAACTACTTAGTGGTGACTGCGTGGTATAGAACAAAAGATTTGTCTATTTTGGGGGATTATTTAGGCCCCTGGGACACTTTTATGATCATAGAGATGGTATAACTTGCCAAGAATGATTGATGTTAGACATTTTACCATTCTTTATCAATGGAAACTCATATTCAGATTTTACCTGATTTGGAAAAAATACAAATTTTAAAGATTTTATAACAAATTTATACATCCTACAACAGTAAATTACTTCTACCTCATAAAACTGTGGTAAAGTCATTTTTCCTACAACCTAAGAGATACTATGCATTAGCATGGCAAGCAAAGTGTGGAACAGGATTCTCAGTGCAAAAATGGGGAATAGAAGCATGAAGATGAAAACTAGAAACAAACAAAAGGAGTTTTGTTTGCATCAAAATCAAGAACTTTGAGGAGAAGAAATTGGGGGAAGAATTCATTATTTAATTAATGAACTCAACATCTTCTGAATATTTATTAGAGATTAAGCATTCTTATCTTTGCAGGGTGTATGCAAATACTGACTTCACAGGGAGACTGAGTGTGGTAGTTAAATTTGTGTGTCAGCTTGACTGGGCCTGACTGAGTGGCTGGGCAGCTGGATGTAGTATTCCCCATGATGAAACTGGTAATCAAGTCCATGATGGAATCTACCGTGAGCAGCTGAGCAGCTGCCTTTGGGCATGTAGTCTGCTACCCATATATAAAAAACAGCTTTGGGAATGACCTCTAGCTTATGGCACACTTGAACCCTGCATGTAGCAGTGTCGTTGTTCAGCAGCCTGCTATGCTCTGCCAACCTTGGAACTTTCAATGGACTTGAGTTAATGGCCTGCTGTATGGTTTGGTAACATCAGGATTGTGCCTTTTTACTTGTCAACCTTGGGCTTGTCAGTCTCAGCAGCCAGTCTTCTGAGTGAAGAAACACCTCTAGTTCCATGATGAAACTGGTAATCAAGTCCCTGTGGAATCTACTGTCAGCCTGACTGGGCCTGACTGAGTGGCTGGGCAGCTGGATGTAGTATTACCCATGATGAAACTGGTAATCAAGTCCATGGTGAAATCTACTGTGAACAGCTGAGCAGTTGCCTTTGGGCATGTGGTCTGCTACCCATATATAAAAAACAGCTTTGGGAATGACCTCTAGCTTATGGCATACTTGGGCCAGGAAGAGGAGGCAGAGCTGAACCCCAAGGTTGAGGGGGGCTTTCACATTGCCCCTAGAGCCTGGCACTATGAACTTAGACTTAAAGCCTGCAAATTGTAAGAATAAACTGTTTGTTCAAGTCAACCTATTTGTAGTATATTCCTGTCAGAGCAGTACTAGGTAACCAGAATACTGAGATATAGATAAGATGAGGACACACTAAGACTGCAAAGGGCAGGGCTATCAGTTCAGCATGTAGGGGTAGGCATGAACAAGAAGCAAGGGATTGTCATAGAAAATTTTATGTAAATGTTAGCCCCTGAGTTAAAATTTGAAAGCTGAAGAGATTTTTTTTTTTCTTTTTTTCTTTTTCCTCTTTTTTTTCAAGTAGAAAAGGCTTTTATGAACTTTCCAGGAAGAAGGGACAATATGCAACATGTAACTATTAGTCATATAGGTTAACTGCATTGGTGATTCAGTGATATAATTCTTACCTTCCATGCGGGACATTCAAATTTGATTACTGGCCCAGATACCTCATACACAGTACCCACCTATATGCCAGTGGAGGCTTTCATTTGACTATAATGCTGAACAAAAGGTTTTCAGTGGAGCTTCTAGACTAAGATGAAGTAGGAAGAAAGGCCTGGTGATCTACTTTTGAAAAGCAGACAATGAAATTCTATGGATTCAAATGGCCCAATCTGCACCTATTCCTGGGGATAGTGTAGGACTGGCAGTGTTTTGTTCTACTGTGAATATAGTTGCCAAGACTTGGGGAGTGGCTTGACAGTAGCATACAAAAAGGTTAACTGCTATAAAAAAAAGCCTTAAAATTCCAGTGAGTTAACATAACAAAAGTTATACCTCACTCACACATCAGTCCTACACAGTGCTTCTGAATGAGTTACTCTCCTGGAAAAATAGCCTCCCATAATGTAGAAAGCCTGGTTTCTTCCATTTCATTCTCTATTCTTCCTATTCGGAATCCTCTTCATTCCTCTTGGTATGGAAGAAAAGAGAGCTTGAAGTATGCTGCATGTTGCTAAGGGTCCAGGGGTAGAAGGGCTATAGATCACTTCTATCAGTGCTCCATTGGCTAGTACTCAAATAATATAGGCTTATGTAATCAAAAGGAAGGCTGGGAAAGATAAGATATTTGTGTGCCAATGAGGAAATAGGAAGGGAAGGTGACACGTATTAGCCGATACAGTGAGAAGAGGAAAGGAATGTGAAAACCAGCCTAGTAGGGCAAATGACACGGAAGTGTGTATGGCTAGTACATAGTGTGCATGAAAGGTTAAGATGAGAAATGGGGTTCAGGAGGTGGGCAGGACTCAATACAAGGAGAATCAATCTGACCTGGAATGCAGGTGGTTCTGAGGTTCTTAGTACTGTAAATTAAATGTGGAATGCTTAAACTTCATGTGGCATGAGTATGAATGAACACAACGTTTGAACACCCTCTCCATGCCAGGCACTTACGTAGAAAATGAAGAGCCCAAAGACATGCCCTGCCTTTGCCCAGCTGAATCTAGTGACAGAGACTAATTAATATATCAACAGTTACATCAGAGCAGGATGAGGGCTGCATTGGAGCACAGCCAGAAATTAAGGACAGGACCCAATTTCATCATTCTAGTGTAAAGATAATGCTGGGAATGAAATATTAGTATTTGACTTTGTCCAGGTCACTCCTCTCTTTAGGATTCAAGTTCTATATTATAAAAGAAAATTAATTGAAAAAAATTGCTGCTGTCTCCAACTCTAACTCTCTCAATCTATGAAAGGATGGCAGGCAGAGAAATATGTATCGGTAAGTAGTAAATATAATTCTTCCTTGTTTAAGAATCTGAATAGAAAGAATGGAGAAAGCAAAGCAGCACAGGCTGATTATTATCCTGTTTCTATTAGGTGCCATCAAGTCAGCTCCAACTCATAGTGACCCTATGTACAACAAAATGAAGTATTGCCCAGTACTGCATTATTCTTATGATCTTTGCTATACTTGAGCCCATCATTGCAGCCACTTTGTCAATCCATCTCATAGAAGGCCTTCCCCTTTTTTTCTGACCCTCCACTTTACTAAGCATGATATCCTTCTCCAAGGAATTGTCCGTTCTGACATGACCAAAGTAGTGAGAGGAAGTCTGACTATTCTAACTTGCAAGGAGCATTCTGGCTGCATTTCTTTTGCTTTCTTTCTTGTTTTTCTTTTTTGTTTAACTTTTACTGTCATGAAAACATTCACAACAAGACGTTTGGAAACATAACAACTTTCCCATTTACAACTCAGGGACATTGGTGACATTTTTCATGTTGTTCCACCATTATTGCTATCCTTTCCCAAAATATTCCACCACCATTATCATAAACTCAATGTCCCGCAAACAAAAGCTTCCCATTTCCCACCTCCCTCCTATCCCTGGTAACCACTAACAATCTTTGATATATATATATGTTTCCCCCCCAACCTATCTAGGAATTTAGCCTCACCTTCCCTCCCATCCCTGGTAACCAACAAAGAAACTTTCCTTCCATATATAAACCTTTCCTTGACTTTTTACAATAAAGGACTAATACAATATTTGTCCTTCTGTAATTGACTTATTTCACTCAGTATAATTTCCTCCAAGTTCATTGACATTATGCAGTATTTCGCAGTTTCTACATTATTCTTTAGGATTGCATAGTATTCCATCGTGTGTATGTACCACACTTTGTTTATCCATTCCTCAGTTAATGGGCACTTAGATTGTTTCCATCTCTTTCTTGTTGTGAATAGTGCTGTGATGAAAATGAGTGTGCATATATCTATTTGTGTCCTGCTACTCACTTCTTTAGGATAATACCTAATTTTAGTAATGGGATTGCTAGGTCCAATTGTATTTCTCTTTCCAAGTTTTCCAGAAATCGCCATACTGATTTCCACAGTGGCTGTATCATTTTACAGTCCCATCAGCAGTCCCAATCTCTCTGCATCCTCACCAGCATTTGTTATTTTCTGTCTCGTTGAACTTTGCTATTACTGCTGGGCTGAGATTGTATCTCATTGTCATTTTGATTTGCATTTCTCTAATGGCTAATGATCGTGAATGTTTCTTCCTGTTTGTTGACTGCTCATATCTTCTGCCCACTTTTTAAGTGGACCTGTTGCACTTCTTCCAGGACAGATTTGTTAGTTCTCTGTCAGTCCCTGGAACTTTCAGTACTCTTCACCAACACAACTCAAAATATCAGCTCTTCTTCGGTCTTCCTTAAAGATTGTCCAGCTTTCACATGCATATGAGCTGATTGAAAATACCATGGTTTGGGCTGGGAGCATTTTAGTCTTCAAAGAGACACTTTTGCTCTTCAGCACTTTAAAGCATTTTTTTGCAGCAGATTTGCCCAGTGAAATATGTCTGATTTCTTGACTGCTTCTTCTATGGGTGTGGATTATGAAACCAAGCAATACAAAATCTTTGATATCAATCTTTTCCCCATTTATTGTGATGCTGTTTATTGGCCAGTTGTCAGGATTTTCATTTTCTTTATATTGAGGTGTAATCCTTCCTCTAGACTGTAGTCTTTAATCTTCATCAGAAAGTGCTTCAAGTCATCTTCATTTTCAGGAAGCAAGGTTTTGTTGTTTGAATATGACAAGTTGTTAAGGAGTCTTCCTCCAATCCTGATGCCATGTTCTTCTTCAAATAGTCCAGCTTTGCAGATTATTTGCTCAGCATACAGATTGAATAAGTATGGTGAAAGGATACAACCCTGACACACTCCCTTCCTGAGTTTAAACCATGCTGTATCTCCTTGTTTTGTTTGAATGACAGCCTCCTAGTCTATGTAAAGGCTCCTCATGAGCACAATTAAGTGTTCTGGAATTCCTATTCTTCTCATGCTACTCACAATGTGTTGTGATCCACACAATTGAATGCTTTTGCATAGTCAATAGAACACAAGTAAACATATTTCTCATATTCTTTGCCTTCAGCCAAGATCCATCTGACATCAGCAATGATAACCCTCATCCCACGTTATCATGCTAGTATTTATTTATTTTTCATAATTCAAGATAATATATAAGAATTCAAGTTTATCTTAACCTTAATTTTTTTCTTCAATTTAACATTCTGTTTTGAGTTCATTTTGCCTTACATTTTCTTATCTCTCTTATTCATCTTTCTCTCTTTTGGGCAATTAGAAACTTTCACGTGTATGCTTTTTGGCAGTTAACTTCCTTCCTTTTGTAACCTGCCTTTCCCCTTTCCTACAACTGCTTGCAAGAGATATTTCCCAGCTTTCTGAGCAAAGAGGAAGCTTGGTCTTGACCAATGGTAGAAAAGGATCACTGGATATTCTTTTGGGTTATCAATTCTCTGTTTCATGATAATAATGAACACAGACCCCCAACTCATTCATTATTTCTTTCACTCAGTAAGCATTTATCATGAGCAAAGTTTGATATTTTATATAGTAAATTTCTTTAGAAAACAGTAAATTTTTACAGAATTATTTGCTTTCTTTCCTAAGAAATACTACTACCTAATTCAATTAACAAAAATTCTCCTTGAGGTCAAAGACTAATGAACTGTACTGAGATTTCAAGGTGAAAAACCAAGAACCAGACCCAGCTGAGCTGCTTTAGAAAACAATATTAGAAAGTGAATTGAATGTGACTCCATAAAAATATGAAAATATAGAGATAAATATTATGTCATATTTACTTGAAAGGGACAAATAGAATTATATAAAAATTATTTAAAGGGAATTGATAATATTAGAATGCTTTTTCCTCAAAATATTACTCTTGAGCATGAATTCACTGGGTCTGTGAAATCACTCAGCAGTCACCCCTTGCCTCTAGGTAAATTTTTTCTTTCTGGAATTTAGAAAGATTGAGTGTTTAGAAAATGTCATTGGCAGGCTGTTTTTGGTAGGTTTATTTATTTATTTTTATATGTGGGGGATAGAAGAGAAGAGAGTGAGAGATTGTGACAGATTGTTTTGTAAAGCTACAATTAGGAAAGAATTAAAGGCTATGTAAATATAGATACAAGCAACTTTATCATTACCTACACGGAGCTCTGGTGGCACAGTGCCTAAAGCATTTGACTGGTAACCAGAAGGCTGGAGGTTCAAACTCACCAGCCACTTCTTGGAAGGAAGGTTGGGCAATCTACTTCTGTAGTGATATCACCTCGGAAACCCAAGGAGGGGTGGCTATGAGTTGGATCTGACTCCATGGCAGTGAGTTTGGTTTGGTTTGGTTAGTTTTGTAAACACCTCTGGGATCACTTGTATATACATGTATGAATGTGTGCATGTGTGTGTGTGTGTGTGTGTGTGTGTGTAAAGGAGACACGAAGGGAAGGGAGTGGAGAGATAGAGAGAGGTAAAGTGATGATTTTAAGTTATACTGCTCTCCGACTAGCCATCTTAAATTTGGACTGTTTAAAGGAGACTGTCTGGCAATTGGCCCTGACCTTGACAGACAATCTGTTACCTGTCATGCTGAAAAACTGTCCCACACATGAAATGATTTATAATATAACTTTAGACCTATATCAGTGTAAGTGGAAATATTTGAGTACTTTCATCCACTAATTTCTAATTAGATTCTGGCTGGCACTTTCAAACAGGAGTGTCATTGTTTTTGCTTTTGTGCTGTCCAGCCTAATTAATGAACAGACTCTTTCATAAGTAGATTAATGGAACTTGTCTCATTATCCAAAGTTATTTCAGGCATGGCTGTATTGCACCTCATTAGAGAAGCATGAATCGAGGCAGCTTTCAATTAAAAGATAAAACTCATGTAGAGTGTGGGTCTCATTGCTTTTAGAAAAGTTTATTTGTTTTTCTCATTTTTAGAAAGAATTTGTAGCTTGAGTCCACTGCCCGTGCTCTCCTCCAGCATGAGAAGTTTTAAATAAAAAGTATTGCTGATATTCTACTTGATTTATAATAAAATGATTTCATGGGACATCTAACTTTGTCACTTAGTAAAACAAACAGCAGCGCAAACAGCAGAAGAGAAACTAGATGAATGGGACCTTTTAAAAATTAAATTTTTATGTGCTTCAAAAGACATCTTCAAAAATGTCAAAAGAGAACCTACAGATTGGGGAAAAATATTTGGAAATAACATATCTGACAAGGAACTTATCTCTAGAATTTATATAAAACTCTAACACCTCAATAACAAACAGACAAATAATCCAATTAAAAAATGGGCAGAAGACATGAATAGACACTTCACCAAGGACTATATTCAAATAGCCAACAAACATGAAGAAATGCTCACGATTACTAGCTATTAGAGAGATGCAAATCAAAACAACACTGAGATACCATCTTGCCCCAGACATAGAAGCAAAGTTCAACAAGACAGAAAATAACAAATGCTGGTGAGGATGCAAAGAGATTGGGACTCTAATACACTGCTGGTGGGACTGTAAAATGGTACAACCACTGTGGAAAGCAATATGGTGATTCCTTCAAAAGTTGGAATTAGAAATACCATTTGACCCAGCCATTCCA
>NW_006921615.1:1927339-1953179 GCF_000298275.1 Orycteropus afer afer
GCCTGGTTGAGTGGCTGGGCAGCTGGTAGTAGTTATTCCCCATGATGAGACTGGCAATCAACTCCATGGTGGGACCTACCACAAGCAGCTGAGTAACTCCTTTTGGGATGTGGTCTGCTTCCCATATAAAAAACACAGCTTTGGAAATGGTCTCTAGCTTATTCATGTAGCCATGTCATCGTTCAGCAGCCTGCCATGCTCTGCTGACCTTGGGACTTATAATGGACTTGAATTAATGGTAGTTTGGTAACACCAGGACTGTGCCATTTTATTTGTTGACCTTGGGCTTGTTAGCCTCAGCGGCCAGTAGCTGTCTGAGTGAAGAGATGCCTCTAGCTTCAGTGGGCCAGGAGCAAGAGGCAGAGCTGAAGCCCAAGGTTGAAGGGCTTTCACACAGCCCCTAAAGCCTGGTACTTTGAACTTGGACTTCTAGCCTCCCGAACTGTAAGAGAAAAAACTCCCGTTTGATAAGGCCATCCCATTTGTGATATATTTCCTATCAGAGAGGTACTAGGTAACCACAGCACCCTGGGACCTGACTTTCCTAATGGATCTAACAAAACTTGTTAGTTTTCTGTTTTTAGGTTTTTTTCTTGTGGGGACAGGAGGGGAGACTTCTATGTGCTTTGCATTTCCAATCAGAAACTAGAAGTCAAAAGTTTGCTTTTTGTTTCTGAATAAAGTATCAGTTGCCCCATATGCATAGAAAAGCTGGGCAATAAAAAAAGAAGACAGAAGAATTGATGCATTAGAATTGTGGTGTTACTAAAGCATATTGAGTATACCATGGACCATATAAGAATGAACAAATTAGTCTTTGAAGAAATATAGCCAGAATGCTCCTTAAAAGCAAGGAAGGTAACACTTTAGATTCCTTATTTTGATCATATCATCAAAAAGGACCAACTGCTAGAAAAAGAAATCATTTGGTGAATAGAGGGTCAGCAGATAATGAGAGAAACCCTCAGTGAGATGGACTGACTCAACAGATACAATAATCAACTCACATAAATGATCATGAATATGGTACAAGACTAGGCTAACCTTCCTTCTGTTACACATAAAGTCACCATGAGTCAGAGCTGTGAAAGGGCACTAAAAAATTAAGGCAGTTGACATAACTAAAATGCCAGACATAAGTCTGAATCAGACTCTATTTTGTCCTAGGTCCCTGCTTCTGTTTTTGGGAGTATATGATCCATAACTATATTCTTTACCAAAATAATTTGTTCTACAACATCTCAAGGTGGCCTACCCAGATTGTTGCAGGAATGAACTATGAAATGCAGGACACTGTGATTAAGGATGAATATCCCAGTCAACAGAAATTATTGATGAATGAGTCTTACAGAAAATGTTGAATGTCAGTCATTTAAATGCATACCTGTAATCTTCCTTGCACCTGTGTTGTTGTTGTTGTTATGTGCTGTTGATTCGGACCTGACTCATAGCAACCCCTCCTTGGCTTTCCAAGGCGGTATCATTACAGAAATAGACTGCCCTGTGTTCCTTCTGAGGAGTGGCTGGTGGGTTTGAACTGTCAGCCTTCTGGTTAGCAGTCAAGTGCCCTAGGCACTATGCTACCTTGCAACTGTAGTCTGTCAATTTGTTGTACAGAAGCATCAGGGATGTAGCTATGATGCTGAAAGCTATGTCACTGGTATTTCAAATATGAGCATTGTCACCAATGGTGGACAATTGCAGTGGATCTTAAAGTCTAAGAGAGACTAGAAAGAAAGACTGGTGATCGTCTTCTGAAAAAAAATTGGCCAGTGAAAACTTTATGAATAACAGCACAATTGTCTGATACAGTGTTGAAAAATGGGGCCTTTGGGTTTGAAGTCACTCAAAATAAAATGGTAAAGCACTATCTCCTCAAAATAGAGCTGGTATTAATGATGTAGATGGAGTAAAACTTTTGGAATCTTTATTTGCTGATATGGCATGACTCAAAATGAGAAAAAACAGCTACAAACATCCATTAATAATATGAACATGGAATATACAAAGTAAGATTCAAGGACAATTGGAAAGTGTCAAAAATGAAATGGAACACATAGACATTGACATCCTAGGCATTAGTAGGACTCAAATAGACTGGAATTGGCCATTTGGAATCAGACAATCATATGACGGAATGAAAAATGAAGAGGAATAGTGTCATAATCATCATCCGAAAGAACATCTCAAGATCCGTCCTGAAGTACAATGCTGTCAGTGTGCAATGGTTAAGACATTTGGCTGCTAGCTAAAAGGTTGGTACTTTGAACTCACCAGCTGCTCCATGTAAGGAGCACATGGGCAAAATATTGAATGATGCAGGAAGCACTGAAAGATGATGGGAAGAATACATAATGCCACTGCACCAAAAAGAATTGGTCATAGTTCAACCATTTCAGAAGGTAGCATATTATAAGAACTAATAATACTAAAGGAAGAAGTCCAAGCTAAACTGAAGGCATTGGCAAAAAATAAGATTCCAGAAATTGATGGAATGCAAATTGAGATGTTTCAACACATGAATGCAATGTTGCAAGTCCTCACTCATCTATACCAAGAAATTTGGAAGATAGCTGCCTGGGTAACTGACTGGAAGAGTTCCCTATCTGGGCCCATTCCAAAGAAAGGTGATCAAATCAAATATGGAAATTAAATAATATCATTAATATCACATGCAAGTAAAATTTTGCTGAAAATAATTAAAAAATGATTGCAATAATGTATCAACAGGGAAGTGCCAAAAATTCAAGCTAGAGTAACAAGAGGATATGACACTAGGGATATCATTGCTGGTGTCACATGGATCTTGGCTGAAAGCAAAGAATACCATGCAGATGTTTTCCCCTGTGTCTTATTGGCTATGCACAGATATTTGATTGTGTGGATCATAACAAATTATAGATAATATTGCAAAGAATGAGAATTCCAGAACATTTAATTGTGCTTGTAATACCTATTCATGAAAAAGGAGAAGGCCTTCAATGAGATGGATTGACATAGTAGCTGGAACAATGGGCTCAGGTATAACTAGAATAGTGAAAATGGCACAGGACCTGCTGTACATAAGGTCATTATGAGTCAGAGCTAACTTGACGGCACCTAACAACAACAACAACAGTGCCTATTCACAGACAAGGAGGCAGTCATTCAAACAGAATAAGGGGATACTGCATGGTTTAAAGTCAGGAAAGTGGTGCATCAGGGTTGTATCCTTTCACCATACTTATTCATTCTGTATGATGAGCAAATGGTCCAAGAACTGGACTATATGAAAGAGAATGTGACATAAGGATTGGAGGAACACTCGTTAGCATTCTGTGATATGCAGATGACTCAACCTTGCTTGCTGAAACTGAAGAGGACTTGAAGTACTTATTGATGAAGAACAAAGAATGCAGCATTCAGTATGGATTACACCTCAACATAAAGAAAACAAAAATCCTTGCAACTAGACCGATAAACAACATCATGATAAATGGATAAAAGAATGAAGTTGCCAAGGATTTCTTTTTGCTTGGATTCACTATTAGCATCCATGTGAGCAGCAGTCAAGAAATTTATTGATGTATTTTATTGGGAAAATCTGCTGCAAAAGACCTCTATAAAGCATTAAAAAGGAAAAACTTCACCTTAAGGACTAAGGTGCACCTAACCCTAGCCTTGATATTGTCAATTGACTCATATGCATGCAACAGCTGGATAATGAATAAAGAAGACTGAAGAAGAATTGATACCTTTGAATTATGGTGTAGGTGAAGAATATTAAATATACTACAGATTGCCTGAAGAATGAACAAATCTATCTTGGAAGAAGTACACTCAGAGTACTCCTTAGAAGCCAGGATGGTGAGATTTCCTCTCATGTACTTTGGACATGTTATCAAGAGTATCCTGTCCCTGGAGAAGGATATCATGCTTGGTAAAGTAGAGCATCAGTGAAAATGAGGAAGACCCTCAATGAGATGAATTGACACAACCTGTGAGGGTGGGTTCAAGCATAGCAAAAATTTTCGGGATGGCGCAGGACTAGGTAGTGTATCATTATGTTGTACATAAGATTGGTACGAATTGGTACCAACTCCATAGCACTTAACAACAAAACTATTTTCCCCACACTTAACAAATCCATTGCCACTGCCATCGAGTCTATTCCAGCTCATAGTGACCATATAGCTTAAGATAGAACAGTCCCGTAGGATTTCCAAGGCTATAAATCATCTTTCTCCCACGGAGTGGCTAGTGCGTTCAAATTGCCAGCCTTTTGGTTAACTGGCCAATGCTTTAATCACAGTGGCACCAAAGCTACTATCCTGTACAAAGTTCTCATAAAAAACGTGCACTTATGCTCCCTCTTTGGAATACCATTTTGAACTTTAATTTTGACAGTTCCAAATTTGCAAACCTTTGAATGTGAAAATAACATGTCTTTGACTTTGAAAAAACTTTTTTTTTTTTTTTTCATTTTAAACAGAGCTGACTAGACAGAAACTAATAGCAATTACTTTTTGTCAGTAAAAAAGATGAAGATTGGTTTGGGAAGACATTTGGAATATCGTATACAAAGGCAAGAAGACAAGAGAAAGCTTACCATATTTGGGGAATAATACAGTGAGTCATGGATAATAAACATTATTAAGTCATGGATTATATGTCATGGATTATTATGTCATGGATAATGAACATTGTTATCCATGTCATTGAGAGGTATAGTGTTGTTGTTGTTGTTATGTGCCGACGAGTCGGACCTGACTCACAGCGACCCCTCCTTGGGTTTCCGAGGCAGTATCACTACAGAAGTAGATTGCCCCATCTTCCTTCCTCCGCCAGCCTTCTGGTTAGCAGTCAAGTGCCTTAGGCACTACGCTACCAGAGCTCCCGAGAGGTATAGTAGAATGTTTAAAAAATAATCGGGACAGATTATGAAGAGCTTTGTATGCAGCACAAAATTTGTAATTTATCCTGAAGGTGATGGAAACTGAAGTTTAACCAGGAAATAAATGGCATAATTCTGACACAGGGGAAAAAATAACTCCTCAAGAGAATGCATGACAGATTGGAAAGGGGAAATCTGGATGCAAGTGGTATGTACAGGACATACTTGAATCATCTGGCCAATATGTGAATTCTTTAGCAGAGATATTTGCAGTGGAGAAAGAGAGGAAATAATGGATTTCAGAGAGTGAGAACTAACCCAGCCTAGAAACTCAAAAACGCCCACACATGTTGCAGAGTAACAATGTACTTGACAAAGGCTATTCTCAGTTAATTACTCAAATAGTTAAAATAGTAATAAAAGAAGTCTTATGTCTCTACCAACACCATGTAGATCATTAGCATGACTAATATATAAAGTTAACTTTAAGCAGAAACAATCTATTGGAATTTTAAAATAGATAGCATCTACTTAAACTTTTGAATAACAAAAAATTGAGGTCACATATAAAAGTTAATATCTCATGGAAGTTTCATTATTCAAAAGTGTTTTTTTTTTTTTTTTTTTTTTAAAAAGAAGTGGTTTACAATTTTTAGCACCTTCTGAATTATCGTCTTAGTGTTTACAAATGTAGAAGGTAATTCTTTCATCATTACCTCTTACAATGTTCAGGAATTTGGAGGAAAATTCCCCATGATGCCCCTTACTGTGAGTCTATGAGCAGGTTGTAAATTTTTACAATGAATCATTATGTAGACTTTTAGGGATGATTATTTATAATACACATCCAACAAGCACCCTGAATCTTATTTATATGTATTCCTATAATCTTATTTTTTATTGTGGTAAATATATATATATATATGTAACACAACACATGACATTTCAACAGTCTTCACATGTACAGCTCAGTGACAGTAATTTTGTATTCTATAGTAAAGTCTGCATTTATTTTTTCTTGATAGAAGTCAAATGTATGGGTTCATAGATAAGTAATGATTTTATTTAAAACAGTAGACAAAACTATAATCATTTGAGGACTATTAAGTTATTTGAAAGATGTTAGCAGTATCTTATTATTAGTGTAATCATATACTAATGGAAAATATTAGCCACAGAAAACCCATTGTACATTATCATGGTAGAAATCGTATCAAATAAAAAATAATCAAGAAAGACACAAATGTAATTTTGGAAATTTGATGAATATCCAGAATATTTTTTCTTGCTATCGATTTTTTCTTTTTAAGAAAACTACATTAGAGTGTGTGCCTAAGGCACTTGACTGCTACCCAGAAGGCTGATGATTCAAACTCACCAGTCACTCCTAGGAAGGAAGGTTGGGCAATCTACTTCCATAGTGGTACCACTTCAGAAACCCAAGGAGGGGTTGCTGTGAATTGGGGCTGACTCGACACTAGACAGCACATAACAACAACAACAAAATAAAGATTCAGTATCCTATAGTTTCAATATAAGAATTGTCTTGTATCTTAGAATGCATTCTCTAGAGGAGCAAAGCCAGTGAAGTTTATTTGTGTGTGTGTGTGTGTGTGTATAAAGAGAGCAATTTATCTATAATTTATCTCAAGAAAATGACTCACACAGTTGTAGAGACTAGCAAGTCCTGAGCCAGTGGGTCAGCTGTCAGGCTAGAGACTTCTGACTCACGTATATTCAGGGGCTGATGGACCCGAGATTGGCAAGCTGCTATCTCACAGCCTATGGAAGCTGATAAATCCAAGGTTGGTAGGTAAGATGGCAGGCTGCTGGCTCATAGCCTTTAGAGGCTAATGAATCTAGAAGTTCAGCTGGCTGCTGGTTCAAGTTCAAAGACCAAGAGGTCAGATGATGATGAGTCAGATGCAGGATCCAGATACAGCAAAAAGGCCACAGAGCTTTGCCAGAATGTTCATATATATTGGAAGCTGACCTCATCTGTGAAGAAATTCCCTTTCAACTGATTGGATTCTCAGAACAGATCTCATCATGGAGGTGATCACATTATATCACATCTCATCATGAGAATGACTTCATCACAACTGAAAAATCACTGAGAATCATGGCTCACAAACAATCTCAACCATCACTGCCACTTCTTGTCAAATTGGCACCCATACACATCTCCTAAAATTATACATAATCTCTAAATAAAAACAATGACAAAGTCATGCTTGCAGCTAACATGATACAACTCACACATGCACAACAAAAAATGCTTTAGCCTCATTTATATTTTATATTGTATAAGTGAAGAAAACAAAAATATTTGATGCATACATATAAAAATACACATAACTGCAGTTCTAATTTTTGCAACTTGTTATTGGTCATAACTGATATCTAGAACTACCTTCTTCTGCCTCTCATTCCTTGTTCTCTTTGCCCTCAGCAAGCACCTCAGCTGGTCATGGTTCTTTGTCTGATGGAATGACCCAAACCTTCATTCCTAAAGGGAATGGGCCATTAGTAGTCATGTTAGAACTGAGTTGCTGTAGTTTTCCACTGATTTTAATCATAGGGCATGGTGGTACTAAGAGGCATCCTAATTAATCTCCTCTATTCCAAATACTCTTCTTGATCTTCATTATATAATATCAATCCTATTTCCCCTTGATAATCAGGATCAATCACACAAACCAATACAATATCTCCCTTTTTTCCCTGTTGATCTAGAGGCATGAGGAACCCAAAATAGCTGAGTGGCATTCTTAACTTCCAGTTCAATGGAATCAGTATTGTGTCTCTAGTCACAGTGACTGAAAGCAAAAAAATTACGAGTGGGTCATTAGGGGTAATAATGTGTGATGACACTCCTATTTCTGCCCCTTGGTTCCTCACCCATGAATCCTATCCATTGAAGAAACAGCATATATATCAGAAGATGTTGCTGTTATTGTTAGCTGCCATCGAGTCATTTATGACTCATAGTGACCTCATGTACAGGAGAACAAAACACTGCCCAGTCCCATGCCAACCCCACGATATTTGCTATACCTGAGCCCATCATTGTAGCCACTGTGTCAATCCATCTCATTGAGATCCTTCACCTTTTTTGTTGTCCCTCTACTTGACCAAGCATGATATCCTTCTCCAGGGAATGGTCCCTTCTGACAACATGACCAAAGGGGGTGAGATGAAATCTGGCCATTCTCGCTTACAAGGAGCATTCTGGCTGCACTTCCTCTAGGACAGATTTGTTTATTCTTTTAGCAGTCCATGGTACTTTCAGTATTCTTTGCCAACACCACACCTCAAAAGCATCAATTCTTCTTCAGTCTTCCTTATTCATTGTCCAGCTCTCACATGCATATGAGACAACTGAAAATGCCATGGATTGTGTCAGGTGCACCTTAGTCTTCAAGGAAAATCTTTGCTCTTCAGCACTTGAAAGAGGTCCTTTGCAGCAGGTTTGCCCAATGCTATATGATGTCTGATATCTTGACTGCTGTTTCCACTGGTGTTGATTGTAGAACTAAGTAATATGAAATCTTTGACAAATTCAACATTTTCTCTGTTTATCATGATGCTACTTACTAGTCCCATTGGAAGGATTTTTTTTTTTTTTTTTATAGTGAGGTGTAATCCATACTGCAGACTGTAGTCTTCAATCTTCATCAGTAAGTGTTTCAAGTCATCCTCATTTTCAGTAAGCAGAATTGTGTCATCTGCATAAGGTAGATTGTTAATGAGTCTTGCTCCAATACTGATGCCATGTCCTTCTTCATATAGTCCAGCTTCTCAGATTATTAGTTGAGCATACATATTGAATAAGTACGGTAAAAGGATACAACCCTGATGGAATCCCTTCTTGATTTTAAACCGTGTAGTGTCCCCTTATTCTATCTGAATGACAGCCTCCTAGTCTATGTGAAGGTTCCTCATGAACACAATTAAGCGTTCTGGAATTTCCATTCTTCTCAATGTTATCCATAATTTGTTATGATCCACACAGTCAAATGCTTTTGCATAGTCACTAAAACACAAGTAAACATCTTTCTGGTATTCTTTGCTTTGAGCCAAGATACATCTGACATCAGCAATAGTATCCATTGTTCCACATCCTCTTCTGAATCCAGTTTGCACCTCTGGAAGTTCTCTGTCAATATACTGCTGCAACAATTTTTTAATTATCTTCAGTAAGATTTTAGTTGTGTGTGATATTAATGATATTATTCAATAATTTCCACATTCTGTGGGATCACCTCTCTTTGGAAAGGGTACAGATATGGATCTCTTCCAGTCAGTTAGCCAGGTAGTTGTCTTTCACATCTCTCGGCATGACCGAGTGAGTACCTCCAGTGAGTCATCCATTTGTTGAAACATCTCAACAGGTATTCAGTCAATTCCTGGCGCCTTGTTTTTTTTTCCACTTTCTTCAGTGCAGCTTTAACTTCTTCCTTCAATACCATAGAAGATGGTTTAGAGCATATACAGCTCCCTGGAGAAAATTGACCCATCCTTGCAAGGTATTGCCACCTAGCTGGTGATGTATCTTTAGAAGACATTCCATCATTTTATCAGGCCACCTGCTTCAGAATAATGGGAGACATGAACACCAATGAATTCCATAAGCATGGACTCATTGCCAAATTTCATTTGCTGTGAGATGAGTTCTTTGCTCTGAGAAGATGCTGTGTGAGATACAATCACAGTAGATAAGGCATTCTTTAAGTACATGGTTGAAAGTTTTGGCAGAAGCATTATATGCAGAGAAGGCAAATCTGTATCTGGAGTGTCTATTTCAGTAGAACACAACTGCCCTTTCCATGATGGAAATGGTCCAATATAATCAAACTGCCACAAGGTTGCTGGCTGATTGGCCCAAGTAATGGTTTTATATCACGGACTTAGTGTTGGTCTCTGCTGCTGGCAGATTGAGCACTTAGCAGTAACTATAGCCAAGTCAGACTTGGTGAGTAGAAGTCACTGTTGCTGATCCCATGCCAAACATTTATCCCTGCCACCTTGGCCACTTTTTTCATAAGTCCATTGGGAAATGACACAAGTAGATGGGCAAAGAGGATGAGGATGACTGGTCATCCTATCCACTTGATTGTTAAAATACTCTTCTACTGGGATCACCCTTTGATGACCATTCACATGAGCCACAAATATCTTCACTTATTTGGCCTATTCACAGAGGTCTATACACATACCTCTTTCCTATACCTCTTTTTCACCAACTTTCCAATCATGACCCTTCCAAGTCCCTGACCAGCCAGACAAAACATTGGTCACAACCCAAGAATCAGTATACAATCACATATCTGGCCATTGCATGTTCCAAGCAAAGTGAACCACCAGATCCACTGCTCTAAGTTCTGCCCATTGGGAATATTTCCCTACATCAATGCAGAAAGTGGATGTAGTGTTGTTCACTTTCGAGTGGTGGCTGCATATCCTGCAGAACCATCTGTAAACCAGACATGAATTTTCTCTTTCACACATATGATCAATAGGAAATTCCCATGAGGTACCACCTAGGAGAAGGAAGATGATGTGACTGCAGCGGAAACCATGGACATTTGGGCCATTTCCTCATGTTTTTTTCTTGTGCCTTCAGTCCTGCTCAAGTCTGATCTTGTATATGCCACTTCCATTAAATGGAGTGTTGCTGTGCATGTCCAATTTTATAACTCTGTGTGTCAGACAACCTCCAGTTCCTGATGGGCAGCTCAGGCTGCATGGTGACTTGGTGGCACATGGTAGACATTTAGTCTGTACTAAGACACAGTAAACCAAAAGCTGTTTCTCAAAACAAGAGTAATTAATTACAGAGGACAGCAGATCTGTGCTCCCAAACCCTAAGGCTTTGCTGTTATCCAACAATGAATGCATTCCAAAGACTCCAAACAGCACATCTATCTTCCTCTGATGCTTCAAGCATCATTTTATTAGCTGGATCATGTGGCCCTGGTGGCAGAGCAGCTTGCACAGCAGCCTGAACCTGTTGAGGAGCTTTCTCTTGTTCTAGGCCTGACTCAAAATTAGCAGCTTTTTGAGTCATTTGATAAATAGGCTGGAGAAGCACACTCAAATGAGGGATATGTTCTCTCCAAAATCCAAAGAGACCCATCAGGATTTGTCCCTCCTTTTTAGTTTTTGGAGTAGCCAGATGCTATAACCTATCCTTCATATTAGTAGGACTATATCAACATGTTCCACATCACCAGACCCCTAGAAATTTCCCTGAGATGAAAGACAACTGAATTTTTTTTTTGTTGAGTTTATCACCCTCTAGCATGCAAATGTCTTACCAGTAAGTCTAGAGTCATTCATACTTTTTCCTTATTAGGTTCAATCTGCATAATGTCATCAATGTAATGGACCAGAGTGACATTTTGTGAAGGGATAGGTTATCAAGATCCCTGCAGACTAAATTATGAAATAGTGCTATAGAGTTGATGTAGCATTGAGGTAGGGCAATGAAGGTGTATTGCTGTCCTGGCCTGCTGAAGTCAAACTGTTTTGGTGATCCTCTGAAACCAGAATTGAGAAAAAGGCATTGGCCAGATCAATAGCTGTGTACCAGGTACCAGCTGACAAATTAATTTGCTCAAACAATGACACAACATCTGGAACAGGAGCTTCAATTGGAGTCACTACTTGGTAAAAATTCATGATCATTCACTGTTATTCTCCAAGATCTATCCATTTTTTACACAGATCAAATAGGCAAGTTAAATGAGAACATGGGAATCACCACACCTGAATCTTTCAAGTCCTTGATGGCAGCACTAATCTCTGCAATCCATCTAGGAATGTTATATTGATTTTGGTTTGCTATATTCTAGGTATTGGCACTTCTAATGGCTTCCACTTGGCTTTTCGTACCATAATAGACAACTCTACTTGTCAGAGATCCAATGTCAGGGTTCTGCCTGTTGCTGAGTATGTCTATTCCAATTATGCATTCTGGAACTAGGAAATCACGATAGGATGGATTTGGAGACTCACTGGACCCATAGTGAGATAAGCTTTAGTTAAGACACCATTAATAACTTCACACCTGCTTATGACTCCCCTCTGACTGGTAGGCCTCAGTGGCATTTTGGGTCTCCTACAATTAGTGTGTTTTTGGTTTCCAATTAGTGTTAATGCAGAGCTAGTGTCTAGTTATTTCACAAAAGTCTGATTATGTCTTTTTTCCCCTATGAACAATCACTCTTGTAAAATTCCATAGATCACTTTGGGGAAGGCTGGGAGAAAGATTTACAGTGTAAATTTTTGGCAGTGTAATGAGGTCCTTCCTCAAGAGGACCTGACCTCCCCTTCTGTCTTAGTTCTATAGTGCTGCTATAACATAAATACCACAAATAGACAGTTTTAGAAATTTATTTTCTTACTATCCAGGAGCCAGAACTCTGAATTCATAGCATCAGGTCTAAGGGAAAACTAGGCTAGAAGTTCAAGTTCAGAGTGACGGCTCTGGGAGTAGGTGGAGGCCACTCAAACTTGAGCTTCAGCTCTGCCTTCCAGGCCCACTAGAACAAGATGGAGGCTTCTCCTGACTCATGCACCTGCACCTGCTAGCAGCAGAGGCTGACCAATCCAAGAAGGAAACAATCCCACAATCAGCAGGCAACATGGCAGGCCACTGGTTCAATTCCAGGAACTAGAGATGATTAATTGTGAACCAAATGCAGGATACTTTACATATGTATTGGAAACAGGCCACACTCTTAATGAAACTCCTTTTCAACTGATTAACCTACCATTCAAAGCAGATTCTACCACGGAGGTGATTAAACTACATCCAATCTCATTATGGGAAATAATTACATCCAGCTGCCAAGACACTCAAAATCATGGCTCAGCCAAGCTGACACACAACCTTATATACCACACCTTCATTCAAGCAGTTGTAGGCCTGCAAATTTGCTTAAGTCTGGGAATTTATTGAGGAGCCACAACTCTCTATTCTGGTGATTCAAGTTAGACTGCTGTTCACTGGTCTTTTTGATATTGAACTTGATGTCATTCTTCTTCATTTTGTCATTCCTGACATACTACACCATATGACTGTCTGATTCAAAATGGCCAATACCAGCCTATTTCAGCTTAAGAGTTTAAAAGTGAAAGTTCACAAATTTTACTTTTCAGTTTAATCCACCTAGAATTTGTTTCCACATACAATTTAGTGTAAGCATGCTGTTTTACTCCCTTTTTCCATAGGCATAAATAATTGCCTAGCTCTGTTTAAAAATTTTCTCCTTTACCCATATTCTATCTTAATATCACTGAAATGAAATAAGGTTTAATTTATGTATGAATCTAATTTCAGACTCTATTCTTTCTCATGATGTCATTTGTCTATCTCTGAACTTATACCATCCTGTGTTATAAACAGCTTTGATCTGTTGTAGGGAACTATCTCAATTTATTCTTTTTCAGGAGTGCTTTTGTATTTCTTGGCTTTTTAATCTTCCATATAAGTTTGTGAAATAGCTTGTCAAATTGCTTGAAATATACTACTGTTCGGGTACTGTTTGAATGTAGTTTGAATTTAAAAAGAGTCAACATCATTGCAAGAGTGAATCTTTTTATCTGTGAAAATAATGTCTCTTAGCATTCATTTAGAGATATCTGTGTCTTTCATTGAAATTTTTACAATTTCTCCATAAAATTAGAAAATATTCTTAAATATATTTAATTTTGGTTGCTATTTTAAATTGCTGTTACCTTTTATTTAATTGCATTTTAACTGTTAGTAATAGGTGAAAATATGTAATTGGTTTCTGCAAGGTAATCTTTTTTATTTCTATCTTTTACTTTCAGCTTTTCTTTTTCCTTATATCTGTTTACTTCTAGGCAGTCTACAATTGAATAGTTTTGGAAATCTACTGTGGTAAATTTGTCTTTTAATTTGACCATTCAGTGAGTTTGGAGCTTCTGGGTTTGTAAATAAATAGTTAATTGGCTGTTATCCAAAATATTGTAGGCTTTAATCTATCATCGCATTGGAAGAAAGATCAAACAATCTACTTCTGAAAAATAAGCTATTGGAAATCCTATGGGGCTTAGTTCTATTCTACATACATGAGTCTCCGTGAGTTGAAATTTACTTGGTAGTCACTGATATTTTCAGTGAATTTATTTTTCCTCATATTTGGGGATTTATACTTGTATATATATGACTTTCCGTTTTCGCCATCTGCTTTATAGTCCTTCTTTTTCTTTTTCTGCTTTCTTTTGAAAAAAATCAAATAATTTAAATTTAATTTTTAGCCTCTGTTGACTTGTTAGTTATATACTCTTCTGTTGATAGTTCAAGATGACCTTAAAGAGTAAAGTATCTTAGATATTGTAGTTTAAAATGAATCAGCACTTTTGCTACATCCCAGAGTATCCCAGGACCTTAAAATATTTATTCTCATCCATGACTTGTATTATTGTTATCATGTTGTTTGTTGTTGTGTGCTGTCGAGTCAGACCCGACTCACAGATTTATTTATATATATATATATATATATATTGAATTCAATATATATATATATATATATTGAAACTGAGATCTGGCTTTGTTTATTAGATTTGTTCCTCCAATTCTAACTTTTGTATCTTTTGTGGAAAATAGCCCTGGTTCATTCAGCAGTTTAGTTTCCTGCTTAGTTTCTTATTTTCTTGTTTGATTAAACAATTTGGCAACTTTACAACATCAGACTCCTTTCTTGCACCTCCCTTTCACTAGGGTCTTATCCCCTAGATAACTGCTTTGGCAGCTCTGAGCTATTTTTATTTATTTATCATCATTTTTTGCATTTTTGCAGTGTTCCCTCCCCTCCCCTCCACCCCTGGTAACCAACAAAGAAAGTTTGCTTCCATATATAAATCTTTCCTGGATGCTTTACAATAGTAAACTAATACAATATTTATCCTTCTGTAATAGACTTACTTCACTCAACATAATGTCCTCCAAATTTATCCATGTTCTGAGGTGTTTCACAGATTCTACTTTATTCTTTAGTGTTGCATAGTATTCCATTGTGTGTATGTACAATAGTTTGGTCATCCATTCTTCTGTGGATGAGCACTGTTCTGGTTACCTAGTGCCACTCTGACAAGAATAGACCACCAATGGGATGGCCTTAACAAACAGGAGTTATTCTTACAATTTGGAGGCTTTAAGTCAAAGTGCCAGTGTCTAGGGTCTGGGTGAAAGCCCCTCAGCCTTGGGCTTCAGCTCTGTCACCAGCTCCCAGCCCACTGAAGCTAGAGACTTTTCTTTACTCAGAAAAGAGGCTGCCAAGCCCAAAGTTGACAAGTAAAAAGGCACAGTCTTGATGTTACCAAAATACATGGCAGGCAATTAATTCAAGTCCATTGTAAGTCCCCAGGTCAGCAGAGTTTGGCATGCTGCTGAACAATGACATGGTTACATGCAAGGTTCAAGGTGCCATAAGCTAGAGACTATTCTCCAAGGCTTCTGCTTATATACAGGAAGCAGACCACATTCCCTGTGTTAAATTGGGTTCTCTAGAGAAACACAAAAAAACAGCAAAGTATATATATATATATATTTAGAGAGAGAGAGAGAGAGAGATTTATCTTAGGTAAATGGCTCACAAGCGTATAGAAGCCGACAAGTCCAAGCCGAAAAGTCCATCTCTGGAGGAGATGGGGCTTGCGGCCGCCTTGGCTTCCACAAGCACAGGGGAGCCAAGAGATGCAAGCTGGCATGCAGTATAATGGTTGTTGATTCCAACAAAAGATGAATCCGAGATCTCTAGGCCGAGCGGTGGGCCGCTCACTCAAGGAAGTCTGTAGTTCACACAACAGGGTTCCAATTCCTTAAGGAATGCCTTTCTTCCAGATTGTCCTTGGATATCATTGCAAACAGGCCACACCCCTAGGAAAACTCCCCTTGGGCAGACTGGCCACTCAGAACTCAGTCATCTGATCCCATCATGGGAACAACCACACAGAACTGGGGTCCAGCCAAGTTGACACACAGCTCCAACTATCACATTCCCTAAGGCAGCTACTCAGCTGCTCCCTGTAGATTCCACCATGGAGATGATTACCAGTCTCATCATAGGACATACTATATCCAGATTCCCAACCACTCAACCAGGCCCAGCTAAGTTGACACACAAACATAACCACCACAAGCACCTAGGTTGTTTCCATCTTGTGCTATTGTAAATAGTGCTGTGATGAACATGGATGTGCATACATCTGTCCGTGTCCTGGCTCTCACTTCTTTAGGATATAAACCTAGTAATGGGACTGCTGGATCAAATGTTGTTGCTGTTATGTGCTGTCGAGTTGGACCCGACTCATAGCCACCCCTCCTTGGGTTGCTGAGGCAGTATCATTATGGAAGTAGATCGCCCAACCTTCTTTCCAAGGAGTGGCTGGTGGGTTTGAACTGCCAGGCTTCTGGTTAGCAGTCAAGAGTCTTAGGCACTATGCTGCCAGAGCTCCCATATATTAGGGCCCCTAAATTTGCCCCTACTTTTGCCTTGAGGAACTGTATAGTTTTAGGTTTCACATTTAAGTCTTTGATTCATCTGGAGTTAGTTTTGTGTGTGGTGTGAGGTATGGATCTTGTTTTGTTTTTCTGCAAATAGATACCCAGTTTTACCAGCACTATTTGTGAAAGAGACCATCTCTCCCTGATTTAATGGATTTCAGCTTTTGTCAAAAATCAGCTGACCACAGGTCAATGAATCTATTTCCGGGTTCTCAGTTCTGTTGCACTGGTCTATGTGCCTGTCATTGTACCAATACCAGGCAATTTTGACTACTATGGCCTGAATAGTAGGTTTTGAGATCCAGGAGTGTGAGACCTCCTACTTTGTTCTTTTTCTTCTTCAATAATGCTTTGCTTATCCGAGGTCTTTTTCCTTTCCATATAAAATTGTTGTTGTTGTTATTTGCCATCTAGTCACACCCGACTCATAGCAACCTCTCCTTGGGTTTCTGAGGCAGTATCACTATGGAAGTAGATTGTCCACCCCTCCTTCCAAGGAGTGGCTGGTGGGTTTGAACTGCCAGCCTTCTGGTTAGCAGTCAAGTGCCTTAGGCACTACACTACCAGAGCACCTCATATAAAATTAGTGATTGGTTTTTCCATATGCTTAAAGAATGTTGATGGGATCTGGATTGGGATTGCATTGAATGTATAGATTGCTTTGGGTAGAACTGACATTTTCACAATGTTCAATCTTCCTATTCATGAGCGTGGGATGTTCTTCCACTTATGTAGATCTCTTGTGGTTTCTTGAAGTAATTTTTTGTAGTTTTCTTTGTGTCTCTAGTGAGATTTATTCCCAAGTATTTTATCTGTTCGGTAAATGGTATTGATTTCTTTATTTCCTTTCCAGTAATCTCTGTGTTAGTGTAGAGGAATCCAACTGGTTTTTGGATGTTGCTCTTGTATCCTGTCACTATGCTCAATCTCTCAATTAGTTCCAGTAGGTTTTCTTTTTTTTGCTAGTGTCTTGAATATTCTATGTATAGGATCATATCATCAGCAAATAGTGATAGTTTGACTTCTTCCTTACGAATCTGAATGTCTTTGATATCCCTTTCTTGTTTTATTGCCCTGGCTAGGACTTCCAATACCATGTGGAATAGAAGAGGTGATAGAGGGCATTCTTGTCCGGTTCCTGTTTGCAAGGGGAGTGGTTTCAGTCTCCCTCAATTGTGAATAATGTTGGCTGTTGGTTTTGCATAGATGCCCTTTATTATGTTGAGGGATGTCTCTTCTATTCCTATTTTGCTGGAAGTTTTTATCAGGAATGGGTGTTGGATATTATCAAATGTCTTTTCTGCATCGATTGGTATTATCATGTGGTTCTTTTCCTTTGTTTTACTTATGTGATGGAAGACGTTGATTGTTTTTCTAATGTTGAATCTTCCTTGCATACCGAATATGAACCCCACTTGGTCATTATGTATTATTTTTTGGAAATGTTGTTGAAGTCTGTTGGCTAGGATTTTGTTGAAGATTTTTGCATCTATATTCATGATGGATATTGGTCCGTAGTTTTCCTTTTTAGTGATGTCTTTGCCTGGTTTTGGTATCAAGGTTATGCTTGCTTCATAAAATGAATTAGGGAGGATTCCATCCTTTTGTATGTTTTGGAATAGTTTGAGTAGGATTGGTGTCAGTTTTTCTCTGGATGTTCAGTAGAATTCTCCAGTGAAACCATCTAGTCCAGGGCTTTTTGTTGTGGGTGGTGGTAATGCTTTTATGGACTGTTCAATTTCTTCTTTTGTTATGGATCTGTTCAACTTTTCCACCTCATTCTATGTTAGTTTAAGTAAGTGGTATGTTTCTAGAAATCTGTCCATTTCTTCCAGATTTTCAAATTTGTTGGAGTATAGCTCTTCATTGTATCCAGATATTATCCTTTTAATTTCTGTTGGTTTGTTGTGATGTCAACAAATTCATTTCTTATTTGTGTTATTTATATTTTTTCTCTTTTCCTTTATTAAGTTTGCTAGTGGATTGTCAATTTTATTAATCTTTTCAAAAAACCAACTTCTAGACTTGTTGGTTTTTTCTATTTTTTTTTTTTTTCTATTTTCTGTTTCATTTATTTCTGTTTTAGGCTTTGTGACTGTAGGCTTTTTTTTTTTTGCTGCTCTTTTTCTTGTTGTTGGAGATGATGGGTTAAGGTATTTATTTGCACTTTTTCTTCCTTTTGTGATGGAAGACTGCTTTCACTGTGTTCCAAAGATTTTGGTATGTTATGTTTTCATTCTAGTTTGATTCAAGGAATTTTTAAATTTCATTTTTAATTTCTTCTATTGCCCAGACATTTTCAAGGAGGGTGTTATTTAGTTTCCATGTGTGGTAGTTGAGTTTTTGTGTCAACATGGCTAGGCCTGGTTGAGTGGCTGGGGAGCTGAATGTAGTTCTTCCCCACGGACAGACTGGTAATAAACTCCATTGTGGAATCTACTGGAGCAGCTGAGTAGCTGCTTTGGGTATGTGGTCTGCTTCCAGCTGTTTATAAGAAGCAGCTTTGGGAATTGTCCCTAGCTTATGGCATGCTTGAACCCTGCATGTAGCCCTGTCATTGTTCAGCAGCCTGCCATGCTCTGTTGACCTTGGGACTTACAAAGGACTTGAATTAATGGCCTGCCATGTGGTTTGGTAACATCAGGACTGTGCCATTTTATTTGTCGACCTTGGGCTTGTTAGCCTCACCAGCCAGTAGCTGCCTGAGTGAAGAAATGCCTCTAGCTTCAGTGGGCCAGGAGCAAAAGGCAGAGCTGAAGTCCAAGGTTGAGGGGCTTTCACACAGCCCCTAGAGCCTGGCACTTTGAACTCGAACTTCTAGCCTCCCCAACTGTAAGAGAATAAACTCCTGTAAGGCTATCCCATTTGTGGTATATTCTTGTCAGAGTGCCTCTAGGTCACCAGAACACCATGTGTTTGCTCTTTTTCTGTCACTCTTCCTATTATTGATTTCTGATTTTATAGCATTGTGATCTGAGAAGATGCTTTGCAGTATTTCAATGTTTGGAATTTATTAACGCTTGCTTTGTAACCTAACATATGGTCTATCCTGGAGAATGTTCTATGTACACTGGAAAAGAATGTATATTGTGCTGTTGTTGGGTAAAGTGCTCTGTAGATGTCTATAGGGTCAAGTTGGTGAATTGTATTGTTTAGTTCTTCTGCATCTTTGTTGAGTTTCTTTCCACTTGTTCTATCTTTCATTGAAAGTAGTATATTAAAGTCTTTTCGTATGACTGTGGAGTCATCTATTTGTCTTTTCAATTCTGGTAAAGTCTGATTTATGTATTTTGGGGCTCTTTTTCATTGCAGCCATCCTGGCAAGTGACTATGGATCAGCCTGGCATACGCTGGACAGAACTGAGAGCAGACACCATCTGCAGGGGGCTACATTTCCCTTCCTGCCCAGTCCACCCTGTGCACATGTGTCCTCTGACCTCGGTGCTGCCCACTGCTTCCATTCACCCCCTAGCGGACCTCCGCCTCATAAGCCTGAGGGAAGTACTATTCCTTATTAATGCTGGTATGAGATGACATCTCATTGTTGTTTTGATTTGCATCTCTCTAATAGCTAATGATCGTGAGCATTTCTTCATATGTTTGTTGGCCGCTTGAATATCCTCCTTGGTGAAGTGTCTATTCATGTCTTCTGCCCATTTTTTAATTGGATTGGTTTTCTTTTTGATGTTGATGTGTTGAAGTTTTCTATAAATTTTAGAGATTAGTCCTTTGTCCAATATGTCGTTGCCAAAAACTTTTTCCTAGTCTGTAGGTTCTCTTTTTACTCTTTTGGTGAGGTTTTCTGATGCACATAAATGTTTAATTTTTTTGGAGGTCTCAGTTGTCTAGTATGTTCTTTGCTGTTTGTGTTTTTAATTATGCTTCATAGAGTATTTATGCCATGTATTAGGGCCTTTAAGTTTGGTCCCTAATTTTTCTTTGATGATTTTTATGGTTTTAGGTTTTACATTTAGGTCTTTGAGCCTCTTGAGTTAGTTTTTGGGTATGGTATGAGATACGGATCCTGTTTCATTATTCTGCAAATGGATATAAAGTTTTGCCAGCACCATTTGTTAAAGAGACTATTTCTTCCCCATTTGATGAGTTTAAGCCTTTTGTCAAAGATCAGATGTCCACAGATGGATGGATTTAGTTCTGGGTTCTCAGTTCTGTTCCATTGGTCTATCTTTTTATTGTACCAATACCAGGTTATTTTGACAACTGTTGTTGTATAATATGTTTATACAATGGGGAGTGTGAGGCCTCCTACTTTGTTCTTTTTCATTAGTAGTTCTTTGCTTCTCTGATATCTCTTCCTTTACATATAAAGGTGTTTTTCCATGTCCTTAAAGAATGATGATGGAATCTTGATCAATATTGCATTATGTCTGTATATTGCTTTGTGTAGTATTGTCATGTTTACAATGTAAAGTCTTTCTATCCATGAGTGTATATATTCTTCCATTTATGTGGGTCTCTTTTGGTTTCTTGTATTAGTGTTTTATAGTTTTCTTTGTGTAGGTCTTTTGTGTGTCTGGTTAGATTTATTCCGAAGTACTTCACCTTTTGGGTCATTATTGCAA
Organism: Orycteropus afer afer; assembly: GCF_000298275.1. Classification (NCBI taxonomy): domain Eukaryota; kingdom Metazoa; phylum Chordata; class Mammalia; order Tubulidentata; family Orycteropodidae; genus Orycteropus; species Orycteropus afer. The sequence continues at coordinate 1,948,335 of NW_006921615.1, forward strand.
GTGGTATTTTTTTGTTGATTTCCTTTTTAGAGTTCTCTGTTAGTGTAAACAAATCCAAATAATTTTTTTTTTTTTTTTATGTTGATCTTTTACCTTGCCACTTTGCTGAATCCTTCCTGTATTTTTATTGCTGACTCTCTAGGACTTTCTAGGTATAGGATCATTTGTTGTTGTTGTTATGTGCCATCGAGTCGGACCCGACTCATAGTGACCCCTCCTTGGGTTTCCGAGGCAGTATCACTACGGAAGTAGGATTGCCCAACCTTCCTTCCGAGGAGTGGCTGGTGGGTTTGAACCACCAGCCGTCTGGTTAGCAGGCAAGTGTCTTAGCCACTGTGCTACCAGAGCTCCCCCATAGGATCATAGCATCTTCAAATAAAGATAGTTTTACTCATTCTTCACCAATTGTATAAGTTTTATTTTCATTTCTTGCCTTATTCCCTGGCTAGGACTTCACATACAATATTCAATAGGAGTGGTTTTGTAAAGGGCATCCATGTCTGGTTTCCTTTCACAAAGGGAATGCTTTCAGTCTCTCTCTGTTGAGAAAAATGTTGACTGTTGGGTTTTTTGTATATATCTTAAGTTATGTTAAGGAATTTCCTGTCTATTCCTTTTTTGCTAAGTGTTTTTATCAAAATGGGTGTGGGATCTTTCAAATGCCTTTTGTTTGTTTGTTTGTTTGCATCAATTAATATAACTATGTAGTTCTTTTCCTTTGCTTCATTTATGTGGTAGATTATGTTTATTGTTTTTCTAATGTTTGAACCATCCTTACATACCCAGTATGAATCCTTCTTTGTCACGTTGTAGCTTTTATTTTGGTATGCTGTTGGAGTCTGTTGGCTAGTATATTGTTGAGGATTTTTGTGTCAATGTTTATGGTAGATAATTTTCTGTAATTTTTGTTTTTAGTGATGTCTTTGCCTAGTTTTGGTATCAGAGTTATGCTTCCTTGAGAGTATTCTATCATTTTCCATATTCTGGAACAGTTTGAGTAGTATTGGTGTCAGTTCTCTGAATGTTCAGTAGAATTCACCAGGGAAGCCATCTGGGCCAGGACGTTTTTGTTGTGAGGTTTTTTTTTTTTTTTTTTAATAATCTGTCCAATTTCTTCTTTTGTGACAGGTCTGTTCAAATTTTCTGCATCACATTCTGTTAGTATTGGTAGGTAGTGTGTTTCTAGAAATTTGTCAATTTCTCCTAGGTTTCCAAATTTGTTGGAGTGGAGTTCTTCATAGTATTCTGTTATCTTTTCTACTTCAGTAGGTTCTGTTGTGACATCGCCTATTTCATTTCTTATTTGTGTTATGTGCATCTTCTCCTTCTTTTCCTTTGTTAAATAAGCCAGTGGCTTGTCTATTTTGTAATCCTTTCAAAGAACCAACTTCTAGTTTTATCGATTCTTTCTATTCTGTCTCTGTTTCATTTGTTTCTCCTTAAAACTTTCTTATTTCCTTTCTTCTGGTGACTGTAGGCTTTCTTTGCTGTTCTTTTTGTATTTGTTGGCAATATTGAGTTAAGGTATTAATTTTGGTTCTTTCTTCTTTTTTGTTGTGTGTGTTTATCACTATAAATAGTCCTCTGAATACTACTTTGCTGTGTAACAAAGATTTGTAGATGTTCTGTTTTCATTCTTGTTTAAGTCAAGAAATATTTATTATTATTATTTCATTTTTTTTATTTCTTCTGCTACCCAGTATATTTTAAGCAAGATGTTATTTGTTTTCCATGTATTTTATTTATTTTCTTTGATCTCCCTGATGTTGATTTTTCATTTTATAGCACTCTAATGTGAGAGATTTTTTGTGGCTTTTTGATGTTTTTAAATGTACTGAGGCTTGTTTTGTGGCCTAAAATATAGTCTCTTCTGGAGAAAGTTCCATTTGCACTGGAAAAGAATGTGCATTGTGCTATTGTTGGGAAGAGTGTTTTGTATCCATCTGTGGTAGTTAAGGTAGTGTGGCAACTTGGCTAGGCCTGGTTTTGAGTAGCTGGGCAGCTGGATGTACTGATTCTCCATGATGAGACTGGTAATCAGCTCCATGGTGGAATATAATGGATCCGCTGGGTAGCTGCTTTGGAGGTGTGGTCTGCTTGCAGTACATAAGAAGAAGTTTTGAGAAAGATCTCAAGCTACTTGGCAAATATGGAGCCTGCATTTGGCTGAGTCATCAGTGAGTGGCCTGATATGCTGTCTGCTGATCTGGGGACTGTTTCTGAACTTGAACTAGTGGCCTGCTGTGCTGCTTGATAATCTTGAGAGTGGGCCATTTTATTTGTTGACCGTGAGTTTGTCAGCTTCAGCAATCAGCAGCTGCATGAGTTAAGAGACATCCCCAGCTCCAGTGAGCTGGGAGCAAGAGACAAAGTCCAAGGTTGAGGGAGCTTCACTTGGCCCCTATAGTTGGCACTTTGAACTCAGACTTCTAGCCTCCTAAATCATAAGAGAATAAATCGTTGTTTGTTCAAGCCATCCACTTGTGGTATTTTCTGTAAGAGCAGCACTAGATGACCAAAACACCATCTATGAGGTCTACTTGTTCGATTGTGTTAAGATTTTACATATCTTTGTTAAGTTTCTTTCTAGTTGTTTTGTCCTTCATTGAAAGTGTGTATTAAAATCTACTACCATTATTGTGAAGTTGTTTATTTCTCATTTTATTTCTCTTAGAATTTGATTTACATATTTAGAGGCTCTTTCAATGGATGTGTAAATATTTGTTATGAGTATATCCTCTTGTTGGATTGTCCCTTTAATCATTATATAATCTCCTTTCTTGTCATCTTTGCTGGTTTTAACCTTAAAATTTATTTTATCAGAAATTAATATTTCCACTCCTGTTCTCTTTTGGTTGTCATTTGCTTTATATATATTTTTCCATCCTTTAATTTTTAGCTTAATTTTGTTTTGTGTCTAAGAATCTCTGTTATAGAGAGCATTTTGATGGATCATGTTTTCTTACCTAGTCTGCTACTCTCTTGACTGGTATATTTAATCCATGTACATTCATTATAATTATCAATAGCTTTGAATTTACTGCTTCCTTTTTTCTATGAGGTTTTTTTTTTTTTTCTTTATGAGATCATTTCTTTGTTCAATACATTTTTCAGAATTGGGTTCATTTTTCTTTGTGGATTTTCTTTGTTTCTATTGTTTTGTGTTTACTGAGATTTTATGATTTCTTACTTTTTATTTTGGAGAAAAGATTTATTAATTTTCTTTGAGGTTACCCTGTAATTTATTATCTTCCCCTTTTTAATCAGTGTGTTCTATCTTTATATTGTCTTTACTTTCTCTCTGTTTGTAAGTCCTGTGACTACATCATTTATTCCCTCTTTTTGCTTTATAGTTATCATCATCTATAAGTTGACATCTCCAGTTTCCCATTATGACTCTTGTAGGTTTACTTTATTTTTGATACCTCCATATCTAGGTGGATTGCTAGGTGATGTAGCCATGTGTCTTAATTTCCAGTTATTGTCTCCCATTGTTTTTTCTCTGTCTGAAGGTCTCCTTTTAGTATTGCTTGTAAGATTGGTCTGTTTTTTGCCAATTCCCTTTATTTTATTATTATTATTTTTTTAATCTGATAGTGTTCAAATTTTGCCATCACATTTGAGGTTCAGTTTTACTGGATATATAATTCTTGGTTGGTCATTTTTTTTCTTTCATGGCTTTAACTATGTCATCCCGTTGCCTTCTTGCCTACATGGTCTCTGCCAAGGAATCAGAACTTAACCTTATTGGTTCTTATTGTAGGTGATTTGAGAGATGTGCCTCATAGGCTGTTTTCAAAATTCTTTTTATGTCTTTTATTTGGAAAATTTGATTATGACATGTTTTGTTGATATTTGGGGGTATGTCTATCTTATTTGGGTTCATTAAGCTTCTTGAATGCATATCTTCTTGTCTTTCATGATGTTAAAGAAGCTTCAATCCCACAAATCCTTGATAACTCTCCCTGTGTTTTTTTTTTTTTTCCCTGTCTGGAATTCCAATCACATGCAAGTTATTTCTATTGATGATGTTCCACACAATTCTTAGACATTCATCATTTTTTTAAATGTTTTCCTTCTGATTGTTTCTCTACCTGATTAGTGTTGAGAGTTTTAATTCAATCTCATTAATTTTGCTCCTAGGAACTCTGGTAGCATTGTGTGTAAGGCATTTGACTGCTAACCAGAAGGCTGGTGGTTCAAACTCACCAGCCACTCCTTGGAAGAAAGGTTAGGCAGTCTACTTCCATAGTGATACCGCCTCAGAAACCCAAGGAGGGGTCACTATGAGTTGTGTCTGACTCAATGGCATATAACTACAACAACAACAGTTCTGCTCCATTGATTCAATCCTACTCCTTTGTCTTTCCAATGCATTATCCATTTCTGAAATTTTATTATTAATTATCTGGTATTCTATTTGTTGTTTTTGTATGGATTTTAATTTTCCATTTATTTTGTCAATTTATTCTTATATTATTTTTAATTCTTCTGGAGTTTTTTCTGTTTTCCTTGGTTATGTCTGTGGTTTCCTTGAACTTTCTCTCAATCTATTGGAAGTGCCTGAACACAATTCTTTTGAATTGCTTATCAGGTAATTCTAATAGTATTGCTTCTTCCAGAAGATTTTCTGGGTCTGTATTTTGGTCATTTATTTGAGTCATCTTGTCCTGTCTTTTTGGGTGATTTGAAGTTGCCTGTTCTCTCTGTTCTTGTTGTTGATGTTGTTGTTAAGTGCCGTCGAGTTGTTTCCGACTCATAGCGACCCCATGCACAGCAGAACGAAACACTGCCCGATCCCGCGCCAGCCCCACAATCCCTGCTATACTTGAGCTCATCATTGCA